>NW_028301597.1:29995681-30298712 GCF_987345545.1 Pholcus phalangioides
AGCAAATTTGTGTATTGTAAATTGCATTTTTGGTTAAATAAATTAGTTATACCCCGTATTTAGGATCGCAATTTCCCGCATTTTCCTTGATGAGGTATAATGAACCTAAGTATGCAGGTACGATTTTTATTTATGAATCCATATGGATATGTTACTAACATCAGTTACGTATATGTTATTAATATCAGTTACAACAATTGATTAATTTCCCATCCAGTTAGAACTGAATGTCTGCCTACCTGTCCTCTGGTCCGCGGACCATAACTTGAGAAACGCTGGTTTAGGGGAAAACCCAACTCATTGCCCACCTCGCTAGGCAATTTTCCTGTTGTGGCATTTGTATATTTGTATAAAAAAATTGAAAATTTCTTTCACTGAAAAACTAGCATGAATTTTATAACAATTAAGTATTAAGTTTCTTTGAAGAATTTGAGTCGATAGTGGCAATATCGAACGATCATAGGCAAATATTTTTTCCCAATTTGGTGAATAAATAAATTATAATCTAAGGTGTCCGACGAACTTTCTTGTCACTTTCTATAAAATGGTACTGGAGTGAGTGAACTGCAATAACATTTTCTGATAGAAAGTGCTCTCAAAATGGTGAAAATAACAATAGAAATTGATCTACACCTATGTCATTTTCTATATAAAAAAAGTTATTTTGATGTGAATTTTCAAGTAAAATTCGTGTAATATTCGAAACACGATTGGGAAAAAATTCAATGAATCAAATTTTTGGTTATTTTTTCAAAGTAGATTCAGCTAGTAATGATGCAGGTTGTGAATCAAAATATAAAGGATTGTATGGCGTTCTCATATATTGCATCCAAATTTGTTGATGCAAAGTGTGAATTTTTTGAAATTTCGTTCCACATATCGTGTAATGATTAGACTAATACATGAGTAAACCCTTAGATTTTGGTTCATGACCTCAAAAAATATATGGCAAAATAGTGTATTAAAAATTTGGCAATGATACAATCAATAGCTTTTCAGAAATCGTGTTCCAAACTCAAGTGAAATGTCAAAAATATACTCCTTCGTAAAACGCGTTTACATTAAGTTTGTGTTAAGTTTTTATTCACAGATTACTTGCTGTAGAAGCGCAGCACTAAAGCGGGCGTAAATTCTGTTCTAAGCGTCATATAAACAACACAAGGACTGTTTTGAAATCACAAAAATGGAGCTTTCATAAAAAAATGAAAATCAATATCTTCTCCCTCGAAATGACGTTTTAAACATAGTCGTGGATATCTTAATTTTTTTTGGCATAAGCAGAATTAAAAATTCCTCACTAGACAATGAAAATTTGTTTTCGTTTTCTTTGTAATAAAGACATAAAATACAATATTTCTAATTTTATAGTAATACTGTATTTTCAATGCTAAAATGTTAATAAACATTTTTTGTGCCCCCTTTTTGAATCAAATTTAATATTTATTACAATAAATTAATGTACACTCTATTTTTCGTGAGTGAAAGAAGGTAGGATATTCAATTTGCCAAATTTTTTTAGAATACGAAAAAATATAGTTGAAAGAATGAATTAAAAACTGCCTATCCAATCAACCTAATCACGATGGTTATAAAATTTTAGTTATTTCTGGAAATTCAGAACTTTTTTCAGCAAAAAAATTTTAAAAATTCAAAATTTTTTTAGTTCTTGAATACGGAAATTTTTGTATGCAATATACAAGAATTTCCGTATTCAAGAACTAAAAAAATAGTTTAATTTTGAATTACCAGAATGTAATTGAAGACTCCGCTGCAAGGCAGCACGATCTCCAGGCACATTAAAGTGCCACGCGACACACCATTGGAAATTATGGGCCTAACTGGTATTTTCAATACAACTTTATTCTTAAGATGTCCCGAGGCACATCTATGCGGTTAATCTCGTAGCATCCTGATGTGTAGCGGCACACTATTGGGAAATCCCTGTGTATAAAGGAAATACTAGGCAATAGAGGAATTTACACTTCAACACACGAACTGAAAGGTAGATCTGTAATCGCTGGCATTTATAATATCATTTCATAAGAACCGGATCCTCCATTGTCGAAGTAAAGGATATAAAGGATTTGGTCGCTCAGAGCACGACGATATTTATCTTGGTCGGACGGAACACGTTTCTTCCTTGGATCAGAGCACAGTCGCACACACCATGTAATGAAGAATGCAGAAACATTGCTAAAATCCAAAAATAAGTAGAAAAACATGTCTAAATCAAAAGATGTGGCGAGAGGTCTAGGTAACCACCCTCCTCCCAAAAAAAGGAGAAGAAAAAGAATTTAAGAGTAAAGAAGAAAAATATAAAGATGGCAAGAAAACGAACAAATACGGAAAAAATGGAAAACCAAAATCGAACAAGAAAGTTCACAAGAACGTAGCTGAAAAATATGACAACATTGCTATCAATGCCTGAAGTACAAAAACAAGGTGTAGTGAAGGTCGAGGGAAAGAGTCAAAAAATTTTATCGTCTCGCAAAAGACCTCTCAATATGCTCACAAAATTTGATCATTTTTGTCACACTACGTCATTGTCTGCTCACGAGGGATAATTAGACCGGGACCTACAATTCATTGCCGATTCCAAACGGCAGCCATTTTTTTATATGCTCACTGAAATTTTGGTACACTATCCCCTCTATGCAATCTTCTTCTGTGGTCATGTCGCCATTTCTGTTGTACCCCTGTGACAGGAAAGTTTCTGGCAAGGGCGATCCGGGTATCGAACTCGCGACACTTCTAAACGTCTTTCGGTACTTAAGGTACTTAAAGCGCATTTCTTACTGACCTTGGCTACCACGTCCTATGCTCACAAAAAGCCCGAAGCCTAAACATAGAAATTAAAAAAAAAAAATTCTAGTCCAATTCTAAGGAATTTCTAAGGATTCACTGCCACTCAACGTAAAAATATTAGAGACGTATCAAGACGATTAAGTCTTAAAATGTTGAAGTTTGAAAAGATAAATTTTTTGTAGTAAAAATGATCCATGAATAATAACAGCTAAGTTGAAAATACGTGTAAAGAAGACTGGCTTACGGTACAAGAACTGCATAATGCCGTGCTATTTTTAATTAGTGAGATCGAGACTTTCTTTCGATTTTTTTTCTACGTCCTTGTTTAGTTAAGTTATCAACCAATTCAATCTTAATTATAATCACACATTGCATTATTATAATGATTTATATTATTAGTACCAATCTGAATATCACGTAATGAGTATTTTATGAAACTGCACTCCCTACGAAGGATTTTAACAGCTGGCGGATGCGAAGATGAATTAAGGAACGAAAGAAAATTCAAATATTCTTGCGGTGAATCGAGCCCACGTCCTCTCTGACTTGCCGGGTGAGCGCAAAGTTGTCAATCGCAGCTAAGAAACTGTGATGAAAATAATCTCAATTTCTTGATCACAAAAATTGAAATAAGCTTCGTTGAATATAATGGAAAAAACAGGACATTCTACGAACATGATGGGACGAGACCGAAATTACGGGGATGTCCCGTAAAATGCAGGTCACAATAACGCGCAAGTTTCTGGCCCGCGGACTGAAAACGCTATGAACACTGTTCAAATTTTTCATTTATACGAGAAATTCAGTAAAGCAAATATTATGTCACATTTCTACATACAAAGCCTAGCTGATGAAATCGTATTTTATCTTATCAACGGATTGAACAAAAGAGATTAATTAGACAGTCTCAAATAATAGCCTATGATCACAATTGTTAACGACAGAAAAAAAGACGTTTTAGACCTTTGAACTTTGAACTTCTCCCGATGAAATTGATTGCATGATAAGGACTTATTTTCATTTGATACGTGTTTGAATTCCATACCTACCTATCATTCAGAATAGAACGGGACCCATATCGTTGTGTTGAGACGAGAACAAACGTGACTGATAAATTTATATGGATAGATCAATACTTATCCAATGTAAATGATTCATTCTTCACTTTATTTGCAGCGGGAACGAGGAAATCTTTGCTATTATTGAAACCAATGAACGATACAACTCTGATCCCGATACTCTCTTCAAAAATACTCTCTTCGAATCAGATATTTTACCTACTATGTAATTGATACGTATATTTTTGTATATTTTTATGCTATTTTAATACGTAATGTGCGAAATGAAATTTTTACGATGAAATGAAAATCCTTTGAGGTTAAATTTTCTATTCCTCGGATGATAAAATACTTCTCTGTTTCCGAATATTGTAGTTAAGAATTTAAAGAGGATGCCCTTTTTTCAAAAGTGCGCCGATTTTGATGCCATTGCAGTCAAACTCGGTTATTACGAGTTCGAAAATTCCGCGAAATTTTGTCGTTAGTAACCGAGGTACCGTTAAAACCGAGGTTGGCGTCTTCAAGACTTCTTATGTGTGAGAAATATAATCGGATGCAATCAGATTCTATGATTAGGGGTGACCATATCTTGGCAAGAAAATTACGCTATAGATTCGGACCATAAATGCGGAATATCGATAATTCTCATTAAAAAAAATGTCAGTTTCCGGTGAAATTGCCAGTTATTGCTTATTCTTGGCAGAAAATGAAGTTACAAAGTAACTCTGTCAAAGTTGGTGACTTATCAAACTTTTGGGACAAAATAAGTGCTTATACTGATGTGTCAAGAAGCAAAATCTTCGAATCATCGACTAAGAACATTTTCGTTTAACATTCAAACAACAACTATTCATCAAATTGCATTTCAACTTGTAGGAAAATGGTTTCTGAGGATTTAGCTACCATTTTCTATCAAATCATCATGCATACATCCATCTGCTCCTTTCCCAACCATACACCCCGAGAAATATGATACCATGGAAATTCCGTTCATTTCTGCTTTCTCCCACACAAGGAGGATGGGATGTACTCGAAATCATT
The DNA here is from genome assembly GCF_987345545.1 of Pholcus phalangioides. Classification (NCBI taxonomy): domain Eukaryota; kingdom Metazoa; phylum Arthropoda; class Arachnida; order Araneae; family Pholcidae; genus Pholcus; species Pholcus phalangioides. The sequence goes on from NW_028301597.1 coordinate 30,000,586, forward strand.
TATGGTGGAGAAGTTATGGTGTGGTTTCTTTTGCATTTAAAGGCCTTATTAAGAAGCTAAATACTGTACACTGATCAGCCTGTCCTTGTTATAAGTCTATATGAAGCTGGGTGACCCTTTTTTTTTGCCGAAAAATCTTCGTTTCACCCTATTTTTGAATGATATTGCGTTTTGGCGGGCTACGAGTTTAAGATCGATAATCCATATCATATACCATTACCAAGAAAAACAATTTATAAAAAATCTTTATGCTTTCTTGCTCCAAGGTTATACAATGAGTTTAATGGCATTAATAGGCAACAGCTTTCACTTAATATGTTTAAAAGAGCTATAATAAATAGCGTATTTTTGAAATAACGAATATTGAATAGTTCATTTTATTTGATAATTAACTAATCACTGTAATTTTAGAGAGAGGGATAACATTTAAACATTCAAGTAATATTCTAAAAAAAATTAATTTTGATATTGAATATTATTGAGTATAGTTGTTTTTGTACACTTTCTCTCTCTCTCTCTCTCAAAGTTGCCGAGAAGATTGCCCCATTCGTGTTACTGACCATGGTGGAAGGATTATATCCCTTTGGGTCAAATAGTGTTTGTTTTGTAGTTTTCTTTCTGTCTTTCTGTTTTGTATGTTTTTGATTTTGTCTTGTCTATAAATAAAATAAATAAAAAGCGGACGATGGAATGAAAAGTTTGGGAAACTGATTTTTAGCAATTTTTCGTATTTTCACGTACTGGTGTTATTAACTCAAAAGATTTATATAGTTAATCTTTAATTCAATCTAACCTTTCAAAATAAAAACTTGTCATGTTTTAAGCGTTGTTTTATGATTCGGTCACGTACGCTTGTTTTAAATTTTGTCTTGTTAGTGTTCGTTTTTTGCCAAGTGGATGTTCTCTTTCATTTTCGTGCGTTTATCGTATGTTTCTTGTTCAATTGACATGTATAATAGTCACTTCAAGTATGCGTCTTTTGCGTTGATTATCCTAGAATTGAGAATTGCTCTATGACAAGTATAATTAGTGTACAACAACGTATGACAAGTGTAATAAGTGTATGGAATTAAAGCATAGGAATTAATGGGAAAACAGATTTATAAGACGTGAGTGAACCTTTCTATATATATAGCTCATTCGATCCCTGGAGACATCAATCGTGCAGTTATTTCTAACGAAAATTTACCTTCTGACAGGTGATGCACGTTTTTTCAACGCCATCTCTAATTTCTTCGTGTTTAGCCAAATTTGAAAACATTTTATCAATGATCTGTTCGCACTGAAACATTCCTGTAATTCATATAACTACCACCAAGCAAACATTTTCTGTGCAAATCGTTTCGTTTTTATTATTATTTTTTAAGTCATTATTAGATCATTTTTCTAATGTAAGACTAATGGCAATTTAGTTCGTATCGTTATAAATCAAATAGAGTTGCATCTATGCAATTTTGAAATGTTTTCACATATGAGTCTATTCATTAAATTTCTTAAATTTATTTTCATTCTTATCATTTACTGGTTCGTAAAAACTGCTTCTTTTTATCACATTTACACAACTGCCTTGTTTTTATTATTATATACTCGTCTTCCCCCCCCCCCTACCAAGGATTGTAGATACAATCGGCCCCTCACTTATCACCTTATACCTATCGACTTGTATCAACGGTTACAGCGCACAATATCCGATTAAGCGGGATATTCGATTATGCGGGGAACAATTCAATTGGTGTTTATAGATCAGACATTAAAATTAAATGAAAATTATTGAATTACAACGATCACAATACCCACGATTTACTTTTCCATTGCGAAAGTTAGCACCCTCTTTATTATTCTAGAAGTACAATTATTGGTGACGCATCACGAAAACGTGTTAAGTAGTGATTGTGAGTATAAAGATATGTAGAGAGAGAGAGAGACACACAACATGTGTGTGTGTAGATATACCCAAAATATTGTGGAATGACCACCATACGCATAGTATATTCAGTAGCAAAAGACAAAAACAAAAAATAACCTTAGGGGCCGTCCAAGTATTACGTAAGCAAATTTTTAGCAATTTTTGACCCCCCCCCCCTTGTCAGCAAAATATCGTCATCAGCTCTGCCCCTCTGAATCCAACTCATATTTTCATAAAGGATGGTTGATGACGTAAGCATCATCCAAACCCCCCCTCCCCCCTTGTCATCAAAAGTCAGCAAATCGGAACCCCCCCCCCCCCCCATCCCATCGATGACGACGTAATACTTGGACGGCCCCTTATACATAGCGGAGGTTGATCGCTCGTCAAGACGCCAAGTCAGCGATCAACCCCCGCTATATTAGGTTATTTTCGGTTTTTGTCTTTTGTTACAGAAGAAGGAACTTCGTACAGTTCCGAAACGCGTATAGCGTCATTTCACAATATATTTTGGGTATTATCTACGTTGCTGCTTCTCTTTATTCTTTCAGCCACAAAATTCTTTCTATGATCTTAAGCAGGGACCTATTATCAATTCAGTGAGAGAAATAGGTATGTATTTTTTTAAGTTTTTGGGAATTGCGTGGTTTTTGCATCTCTTTAATCAACTCGACTTTGAAATTATAAGTTTGGGTTATAATAGAATATAGTTTTTATTTTCTCGATCATTCCAACTTTAAAGATGATGAAAACGTGAAAACAGTATTTTTATAAAATCTGGAATGTTGTTGTTTCATTGACAAATACAGTAGGCTATATTATAGTATTCGCAATGTTATTAGAGGAGGGTTATATGAAATAGTCTGTAATATAATACAGGGTCTTTATAATTAAAGTTCCCCTTTGCCATAAAAGAAAAACTACTGGACAAAATGTTATAAAACATGGTAATAGTTTACAGGAAGGAGATCATGGGATTCAATTTTCCGCAGCAGCAGCAAAAAATAATAATAATAACAATAATAATAATTCAGAAACTGACCACCAACGGGAAATGACGCTGTATACAATATTGTTAAACGAAATAAGATATGAAGATATCGGTTTAGAATGTTTTTAATCGCTTCTAAAAGATTTTACAAAGCATGTTCAATGTGGCGTCTACCATTTTCTGAAAGCAAGTTAAATCGCATTTCTGCTTTCTCAACATTAGCTCTAAGCATATCAGGAGGAATGTTACGGACATGTCGGTGTATCGCATTTTTCAATAAAATTGAAAAAAAATTCGGTGTATCGCATTTTTCATATCGCCAAATTGTTTATGTCATCACCATAAACAGTGGCACCAGAAACGATTAAAACATTTTAAACCGATGTCTTCATGTCTTATTTCGTTTAACAATATTGCATACAGCGCCATTCCCCGCTGGTGGTCAGTTTTTGAATTATTATTCATTTATTTACTTTTTTTTGAGGAAAATTGAATCCCATGACCTTCTGTAAACTATTACCAAGTTTGTTAACATTTTATCAAGCTTGTTAAACTATGTTATAGAGCTTTAAACTGAAGAAAAATAACTAAAATTGATTGAAAACAAGATAGAATATAGGAACCTATGGGTTGAGACTCAAGAAGTGGTAATAACATTTTTTTTTTCTCGAAAAGTAGGGCGGTAAAGCGAATAGTTTGAAAACTTTACAATGAAGCAAAGCTTGAAAACTGTGAAGATCAACATAAATCTTAGGCCAATATTACACTATAAAAGTTTGTTAAAAGTTCTTGTATAAAAGTTGAAAAATGCAACCAATAAGAGCATCGGTAACATTCTAGCAAATGCAATCGATTATCTTATTGGTTGTATTTTTCGAGTTTTATGCATGAACTTTTATGAAACATTTATAGTGTAATTCCGGCCTTAATAAGTCCGGCTTTACAAACCTTAAAAAAAAAACAACCAATGAGCCTACATTTGCTAGAATATAAGTGATACGATTACAGGTTGCATTTTACAAGTTTTAAAAAATAATTTTTATCGAACTTTTATAGTGTAATCCCGGTTTAAAACTTTTATAGTGTGATTCCGGCCTTTAGGGCAATCTGTCTCACAAGAGATATGCATTTACCGCGCCCATGTTGCTTCATTGCACTTAATTTGTTGTCGAAACACTTGTGTCGTTTCGAAACTCTTCCGTTATGTTATAATGATAATAAATTTCCATGAAGCGATTCAATCGCGCGAAGATTGCAGAATGGCGGGAGCGTCGTTGTTCCTTTTCTGTTGAAGAGAGAAAAAAATTATATTAAGAAATATTATATTTCCTTATTTTCTTGAGCACTTGAGAAAGGGTTTGTTGTGCGGCACGTGTAGATGTAAAAGTAAGTTAAGTGTGTGTGGTGGCGTGCCATTCAGTTCCGCTCGGCTGAAATTCGACCATGGAGATTTGTTTTCATACCGGTTTCATTGCATTTATTTTACTTATCTTTTTAGCGTCAACAACTTCTTCGAGTGTCCGTCTCGCCGCTACAACAACAAAACAAAGCATTAGCATACTCTTCTACGGAAAATTAATTAACGTGGATCCTCGAAGTAATTCCTTAAATTTCTGAATACAAAAGAGAGTCATCGTTAATCATTACTTATTGAATACAATCGCTGTTATTGGTTATTTTTAACGATCGATTTGCGATCGAATTGCCTCAAATGTGTATGAAAATAACTTGCAAATTAACTAGCTTACACCAACGTGAGAATTGACATGATACGTCATCACCTCAATGAAAATCATGCAAATAGAATTAGTCAAACTCGTTTAAAACAGCATCGGAGATTCCGTGAAATTTTGCCGCTATAACAGAGGTGTCGGTACAAGTTGACACTTTTAAGACTTTTTTTCAACGAAAAATATGAAATATAATATACAATATTATAATATAATATAGAGAGTATAATATAAAATAAAATATAATATAGTATAATATAAAATAAAATATAATATAGTATAATATAGAATATAATATAATATAGTATAATATAGAATATAATATAATATAGTATAATATAGAATATAATATAGTATAATATAGAATATAATATACACCTTTAATATACAAATACAAATACAAATACAAATACAACGCCACAACAGGCAAAATGCCCAACGAGGTGGCTGATAAAAAGATGCCCATAAAAATATGGATGTCATATGGATGTCATATGCAATAAAATATATATGCAAATACTGTGCATGTGAAGTTGTTTTTTGATTATGATGAGGGGGTGACCATATTCGATCGAGTAAAGTACGGGGAATTTCGATGATTAACAGTTTAAGCGGCACATATAACAGAAATCATTTAACCCTCTCCCACCTTCAAAATGCCATATCTTTTCAATGACGCTTTTTTCGATTTCATTAAGTGCAAACTAAGCGGCATAAGGAAAAGTGTTACATTGAGAAATCCACTTTACAAAGTATCTGGGCTTACCAATGTTAAAATAAGAGGCTTTTAAGAAGGCGGGATATCTCTTTGAAATGCCGCTGAAAGGGTTAACAGATGAAGAGTTCTCTGAATGGGATCAGCTCTAATCCTCGGAAATGCTATCGAAACGGAAATAGATGATGAAAAATTTGTCGTTACATCCGAGGTGGGTTGGGTTTCCATCGATGTAATGAGCAAGACATTATTTTCTACTTAAATATTTTAGCCTATAGTCAGTAATAAGTCATTGCTTTTATAAACCTGAGTCATTGGCATGCTTGCACACTATTTTTTCACTCACATGCTTGCACGCACTCTGGGTCACTCTTTTGATTACTCACTGACATGGTTCCTTGCTGGGTCACTTTGATCATTTGCACGTTTGCACATGCTTTTGGTCATTGCCATGCTTTCACACTCTTTAGGTCACTCTTTTTGGGCATTCACGTGCTCGCACACGCTCTAGGACAGTGTTTCCCAACCGCCGGGCCCTGATATCATTCATACCGGGCCGTGAGTGACTGAGTGAGTGTCTCATTTTTCCTCGTTCATTTTCCATTGGTCATGTGTTTGACCGGGCCTTCGACTCACCAAAATGAATGAAACCGGCCAGAGGGCTTGAAAAGGTTGAGAACCACTGCTCTAGGCCACTCTTTTGGTTATTCACATGCTTGCTCGCATTCTAGGCAACTCCTTTGCTTGCTGGCATTCTAGGTAACTCCTTTGCTTGCTGGCATACTTGCAAACTCTCTAGGCCACTTTTTGGTCATTTACTGACATAACTTCTAGCTGTCTGGGCAGTTCCAGTTTGTGTTCCAGACTGCTACGAAGCTGGGCTGGAAAAGATATCGGCCACACGATAAGTCCAGTGGCGAAGTTCTGGCGTTCATTCAGCTGTCTAGGCAGATGCGGATTTATTGAGGATTATACAAAATTTTCCGTCCTTCTCCCATTCTACTAATTTTCTTGACCAATCGTTCCTCAATTTTGAAACCTCTCTGAGCTTGATGCCCTGATCTATAGACAGTTAAGCTTCCCCCCCCCTCTTATATACGCCACTGAACGAGCTTCCCAATTCTTCCACGGAAAACGGACGGTGTATTGGGAGGTCGTTACATCGAACGATTTTAAAGGAAATAACATTTAGCTTCTCTACGGGCCCTTTTCCAATGGTTGGAATTTCCCTTCCCGCGATCGACCAAGGGAAGAAAGAAACCTCAGCTGTTGTGCTTTCATAATTGAATCACGGTTTTTAATTATGGCAAACAAAATGTTTTGGAATATTCAATGATTCGGCTATCTTGGCTTTTGATATCAATGACTTGTCAACTTCTGCCAAAACTTTCAATTTGAGATCTAAAGATACAACCACGTGGAAAGTTATAGTGAGAAAATGGTAAGTGGTGGGGGGGGGGGGGAAGAAACATCAACATTATCCAGTCGACTCGCGTGACAGCAGTGCGCCTCGCTATGTTTCGCCCTGTTTGCAGTGAGGGCGCTACTTAACCACAGGGTTTTCCATCTTAGTAACAACACACTATCTTTTCTCCTCCAAGCATCAAAGGTCAATATCAAACACACTCAACGATGCATTTTGTCCATTTCTTTGCAAAACAAAACAACAACAAATTGGTTGAATTGAGTTCAGTCGTTGTAATGGATTGAATTATATTCATTGGTCGTTATGTTTGATAAAGAATAACATGACAGAAAAAGGGGGAAAATGTAATCTGTCATAATGGTCGGTATAAAGACCGTCGACTGAATTCACGCAGCTTAACATAAACGATTAAGCCCACCATACTATAAGTTAGTGTGGTCAGTCGAATTATTTCATAAATTTTACTGGTTTTTGGGTTTACGCCGGGTTTTCCTAGGAGTAGGTTTACTGTGCCGCGTGCAACGTGAATCGCCCAGGGCAACACGCTGTTCACTCACCGGTAGGAAAAGCGGCACGACTGATTTCCTACAGAGCGCAACACGCCTCACGCCAGCGCTTTACGTCGGGCGGTGTGATTAGCCGACTGCTTCTAAAGGAGTCAAATGCGTCTTGCGCCGCGAGTTTCGCGGACCTACTCTTCACTTTTGCCGTGTTTTCTTTCCCTTCCTTTCCGTCTCCCTCTATTATTGTGCAAAAAATACATGGAATTGCAGACGACGGAACAGATGATGCGCCACGACAAGAGAACACAAACATGCAGCGCGATAAAGTTGCACGTTTCTTCCTACGCGAAATAATCTTAATTAATAAATAATCGCGGTCACGCGGCGCCGGTAAACCTGCTCCTACGGAAACCCGGCTTTTGAATGATTGAGAAACGCTGTTGTAAGGCATTCGAGTGATATTTATATTTGAATTAGTCGACATAATTATAATCAAACCAGAGCCGCAGACTACTTCTGACGCAAGCTTGAACGCACTCTCCAACCACACACAACTTCCAGCTCGTCTAAAAACAGAGACGAATCTTCTACTATTTATAATTTGCATATTCCTGTTCTCCTTGAGAAGACGATTAAAATGACACGTGATATATGACATAATATCGATTTTCAAGTTGGGATAAGTTACTCGTTAGACATCAAGGCCCCCACTGTTCTTTTAAATGATATTCATTTCCGATGGTAATTGCCAATTATAACGTCTCACGCAGTTCACGGCGCCATATGATAATCCATTTCTTCTGCGTCAAAACTGTTGTAATTAGAAGGATTTGAATCATAAGCATTTGTTATTGCCTAATTAATTTCACACTCAAACATTTCTTACAGGCATAAAATAGAAATGTATCATCATTATCATCACTGAGCGAAACTATCAAGTACGTGTTTTTCTTCAATCATGGCATTTCGTTTTGGCATATAATCACGGACAGTTTCGGAACTTTCCCAAATTCCACGAGATCAAAGAAGAGAATTTGCGGAAAAATTCACATTTCTCCTTCATGGAATGCTTTAATACAGCGTTTCTCAACCTCTGGTCCACGACGATGGAACAGGTGGTGCACAGGCAGGCTTGATTATTTTAAATCTGACTAACTAAAATCATACTTAAGTTAACCATATCTATTCAAAAACAATACTGAAAATCGCAATATTTAAATATTAAGTAAATTGAAACCAAAAAATGCAATTTATGACAAATTTGCTAAAATTGCCGAAGAGTCGGGAAATAAAGGACTGCAGCGAATTTTAAAATATATTTCATAAAAAAAAAAATCGTTGATCGCGTTATTTGTACTGGGGACCACTTTCATTAGGGGAAACTGATCTGAAATAAGGAAAAATACGGGACAATGACAATAATCCCCAGAAACGTTGCCATAAGTCGGCAAAATCACCAATTGCTGCTGAAATCACTGACCCCCCCCCCCTCCGACGATCTCAGCCTAGGTATCAAGACCCTTCAATACTGAAGTTACTCACATTCGTTGGAGGAATTTAATTAAGAGAAACGTAAAGTGCTTTGAAAAAGAATTTGGAAAAAATTCCAACATCTCTCGGGCTATCCGGAACCTCAGACTTTCTAGACTCTACTGTAGTTGGAAATTGCATAAGCAATCAGTAGAAAACTTCTCTTATTTCGTAAGAAAATACTAAAGAAGCCATCCAAAGTCACTGTAGAAGTATGATACACAAGGTCGAAGAACGAAACTGGAATCAATAGTGCCTTGGGATATCGGCTGGACAGTAGAAATCCATCACGGGGCCTCACGTCGCTGATTTATGGGCATTTCCTTCTCCTCCCTCCATAATTTTTGTAGAGTGCCTGGCGTTAGTAGATTCCACAGTTTATATGGTAGGCGATAAGGAATTTCTCTTGCATTTCCCATAACCCTCGCGGCAAATGTTGGTGGTCATCGGGGAGGGAAAAGAAAAGAAAAAAAAAACGGCCATGAAATGATGGACCGTTTTCCCGGTGGTGGCTGCGGTAAATCCTTCCATAGTCAGTCGGGGTCTGAAATATTGCTGACTCCACTCACTCCACGTAGCGCGATTTCTTGCTTATTGGAACCTTTCCAACTGTGTGAGAGTCAAAGCCAGTGGTTCCAAACCTTTTTGATTCGAGGAGCTCTTTTTAGAATCAATTTCTATGGTGGAGCCACTTTTAAGCCTACCATGTGTCTTACAAGTTAGTGGTGATCAAGAATAGCGTTACGGAGAGGGAATAAAGAAAAATCAAAAACATACAAGACAGAAAGACAAGAAGAAAACTACAAAACAAACACTATTTAACCCAAAGGGATGTAATCCTTCCATGGGTCATAAACAGTAACACGAATGGGACAATCCTCTCGGCAACCTTGAGAAAGTGTACAAAAACAACAATATTCAATAATATTACACAGTAATATTCAATATCAAAATTAACTTCTTTTTTTAATAATATTACATAAATGTTTAAATATTGTCCCTCTCTCTCAAATAAAAGTGATTAGTTAAACTGTTAAATATTCATTATTTCAAATACGCAAGTCATTATAGCTCTTTTAAACATATTAATTGAAAGCTGTTGTCTATTAATTCCATTAAACTCATTGCATAACCTTGGAGCAAGAAAGCATAAAGATTTTTTGTAAATTGTTTTTCTTGGTAATGGTATATGATATAGATTTTCTGTTCGCGTAGTACTTCTTTGTGTAATTGCTCTGTTGGGATACCAGCTAGGATTTTTATACATGAACAGCAATACTTAATATAAATAAAGTTGACGTACGTTAAAATGAATTAGTGATACATCGCATTGCGAGAAATTATTGTTAATGTGTAGAATATCTCGTCAAAAAAAATCATATAAACGGCTTAAAGATAGAATAGAATTTTTGTATGTTCCTCCCCAGACAGTTAATCCATATAATACCTGTATATGTGGGAATACCCATGCATAGAACACTTCTCTCTCAAACTGTTGTATGAAATAATAGATTTTAGCTTAAACATCAAACTCATAATTGCTCTTAATTTATTGACAATTAAAGTAGTGTGATCTTTACATTTCAAGTTGGACAATAGTAAGAAAAATGTGAAATAAAAATGCGTGCACAATATATATCTGAACAATCGTGCAATGGAATTTAACTCAGCAAATTTTTTATTCTTTGATTTCATTCAATTTTTATTCATTTTATTTTTTCCTGCAGCGGCCGAGGAGACCATAGAAAGTGCACACCTAACACGAGTCGGCAGCAGTTTTTTGCCTTCACCCTAAATCCTAAGCACGAATTAACCATTGATGAAATAATTCCTAGAGTTCTATTCTGCCAGCCTAAAAAACTAAGAATATGAAATATTTAGTTCCTTTATGTTTTGACATTATGAACTAACTCTAGGTGCAATTCCCGGCGCTGCCAGGGTTTTCTTCAGTTACTGAGAGGATTGAAAAAGTGACAAACCATTACAAAGGCATCATGCATAATACTGGCAGCATTAAAGAAGCGACAAACCATTGTAAAGGCATGCATATGTCATTGTAAAGGTATGCACGTCCTAACGCTTGTTATGTGTAGTGCTGCCACCAATTTCTCTAACTATGACTGAAGTATGATGATTGAATAATTGTATTCCTGTTGCTCTCTGTGGCGAGACTTTTTAATGGGGAGATCTCGGCCCTGATTTGAGCCTCGAAGTTGGAAACCACAGAAAACCCACATCAGCCTAACACCACTGTGGGGTCCGAACCCAGGTCCTCGAAATGCGAGTCCGTCACTATGACCACTCGATCTCCACAGCGGCAGACCACTGGACTGCAAACGACAAGAATCTAAGTAAAGATTGAAATTCGTTGGCTAGTCTCGGTCGCTCACCCGGCAAGTGGGAGAGGACGTGGGCTCGAGTCCCTGCAAAAGTAGTTAAATTTTCTTTCGTTCCTTAATTCGTTTTCGCATCAGCCAGCTGTTAAAATCCTTCGTAGGGAGTAGTTTCATAAAATACTCATTACGTGATATTCACAGATTGGTACTAATAATAAAAATCATTATAATAATGCAATGTGCGAGACTGAATTGGTTGCTAACTGAACAAGGACGTAGAAAAAATCAAAAGAAAGTCTCGGTGTCACTAATTAAAAATAGATACAGGGTGGGCTAAAAGTCTAGAAACTTTAAAAATGAATAAAAACCAGAATAATAACCGAAATAAAAAACGGTTTGCAGGGTTAGCATCGCTAGGTCACGGGAACTTTTTTAGGCAGGAAAAAATAACTAAAAAAGCAGCCGATAGGTGCAGCTGGTAAGAGTGACTTCGGTGGAAATATGCAAATGAGACGGTTATAAGAACTTGCACTCCTAATCCACAACCAGTTCACAATTGTAAACCGTGTATGTGGACCTGCTGCACTCTGCCGTTGATGGATTTGTGACTCGCCTGCAGTGTGTTATCCCCTGTGGTGGTAGTGGTCGTGTGGAACACATACTGCTGTAATAAACGATTTGGAGATATTTTGTTCGTTATTTGCGTATCTTTTCTTTGACTTGTGTACGTCAGCACCATCTATCGGCTGTTTTTTAGTTATTTTTTTATAGTCTTAATACAATTCCCGTGACCTAGCGATGCTAACACTGCAAACCGTTTTTTACTTCAGTTATTTCTCCGATTTTTACGAATTTTTAAAGTTTCTATGGACTTTTTGCCCACCCTGTATTGCTTCGTATGTTTTTTGAAGGGTGATAAATTAGTACTATTAAGAATACCGGGTGGTTAAGTGGGAAATTTTGCGACGAGTAAATAAAATGCTTTTTCAGGAGTGTTTTGTGAATCAGTGGTAGCAAGTAAATATTTTTAAATCTATTTGAGGAATGAGAACTGTGTGTTAATAAGGGTAAAGCAAATTGTCGTTTAAAAATAATTAGGACGCATTTGCAGAAGTAGAGCTAGCTGACGTGTAAAGAAAGTATTCCAAAACTGAAAAAGTTATTTGAAAGAGGTTGAAAAATCATTTGTTGTGAGTCTTATTGCTTTTTTTGCAGTTTTATTATTGGAGTAAGATTTGAAATGAAGTTCTCACACCATTCCAGACAGCTAAACCATGTACAGTAGAAGTAGGGAATGGAATAGTGAAAGAGTAGCAAAGCGTTAACATAAAAGACTGATCTATATATGTTTTAAGGCAGGGCCGTAACTGGGATTTTTGCAGCCCGGTGCAAACATTATTTTGCCACACAACTTTAAAATTCGATGATTTTGTAATACAAATAAAAATACGACGCCACAACAGGCAAATTGCCCAACGAGGTGGCTGACTTAAGAACATCATGGATCCCCGAGCCATTTTTTGGAGGCCCTACCTACTACTGCTACACCCCAAATGCACCCCCCCCCGGAACCCCCCAACGAATCGGTACATGCGGGAATGTGCGTGTACGTGTAGTGCAACCTGACGTAAAGTTTTGTTTCTGTGTAATGCTTGTTATGTGTAGTGCTGTCATCTGCCCCCAGTTTTTCTAACTATGAGTGAAGTGTTATGGTTGAATGATTTACCGTTGTAGGACTGTTGCTCTCTGTGGCGAGACTTTTTAACGGGAGATCGGCTCGCATTTGCGCCTTGAAGTTGGGAACCACAGAAAACCAACTTCAGCCGACCACCACTGTGGGGTTCGAACCCGGATCCTCGCATCACGAGTCCGCACTATAACCACTCGACCACCACAGGCACATGGTGTTCTTTGTTCTCACCTAGAACTGCCGCCCCCTAAATTTTGCCACTCGGGGCAGTTTTCACCCTCCCCTCTACTTACGGCCCTGTTTAAGGTAACGCAGTATGTAAATTACATGACTAAGTTTTGTTTCGCAAATATTTTATATGTGTTTTCCATCTGAGGTTATGACCGATATGAATACCTACGTATTTGATCGTGGGATTGTTATGGAGTATCAGATTATAGTCAAAGTAGATATTAGATATAGGGGAGAAGTATATAAACTTTGGTTTTGTTATATTTATTTGCAAAGAAATTTACGCGTGAGCGTCAACTCCATCTGTTGAGAAAAACCTTGGCTTACTTGTCGAGAAATATCCGCAGCAATCACAATTAAACAAAAGAACCAGTTACTTTGAATAGAAACACAAACATGAGATGAATTCCCCTTTTCTTGGAAAAATTCCAAACTTCTTGTCTCAGGAGTGAGATTTTTAACGCTCCGAAATTGATTAAAGTAAGCCTCATCTCATGCATGGAAAAATTCTAGCCGAAAAGCATGTGTGAAAGATCATTTATAATAGTGACTTGAAAGGGTTTTATAAGAGGTAAGACTTTGTAAGTAGTTTCCACTGCTCTGAATTCGTGACTTGAACCAAGGTGGATCTTATGAATTAGTTGGAAAGATTCTAGTTGGTTTCTTCTCTTTTAGTTTTGTTTTGTTCGGAAAAGAATCGGGAATATACGTGTTAACATCCGTGTTCACGCATCTGTACCGTGTTCACGCATCTTCAATTTGTTTTTCACCTTTACCAAAAACAATATATTATAAATAGATCCTAAAAGTTCCGGAAAAGTTCCATAAGCACCTGTTTTCAAACTTTTTTTTAATTTTTTGCTGTAGTAAATGCCTGTTTCGATATTGTTTAATGAGTATCAGTGGTTTTAGTAGGAATTGTGTAAAACAACGACCATGTTGCGTAATAACTTTGAATACTTTTTGTATTGAGGTCTTGAAGTAATTTCTTTTAAAAAAAAATCTTATTAGTAATCTTAGTACCAGGAATTCTTATCAGAAAGCCCCCTTTCTCCCGACCCCATTTACACTCAAATAATCGTAAGTGCTCGAGGATTAATAAACTTTGCGTTGGTATAGAAGTGGCAAAGATTTTTCACATCTGCTGCTACACATAACTTTTATATAACATCCCTACAAGGATCAAAATCACATCAAGATTGCATATTTGAGGCATTGGGTTCTCTAACTAGGACAAAGAAAACTACAATACCCCTGCATTCTGTACCAATGTAGAGTCTTCCAGTGTTTTAGATTCATATGGAACCTTTGATGTTTACGATACGGTTGCAAGAAACATTGATGTACGTGTGAATGTCGACAGGGACCTGGTTCTAGTGACGTAGCATTAGAATGGGCGAAGGGCACCTAGACTCCCCCCCCCCACATGTTATTTAAAACATTATTGTTTTTAATTTTTAAAACATATATAAATTTGGAAGCAACTGCTGAAGAATCTGCTGCTTTCAGTGGCGAGGATTTTTCGGAGGTTAGGTCAACTTGCATTTTTCCCTTGACGTTGAGGAACCACAGAAATTAAACATCATCCAGCCAATCCTGGACATTCATGGTGATCGATCCGAAGTGTTCGCCATTAGTGTTTAGTGGATGCTGCCATATAGGTGGGCATATAGCAGTATTTCTCAAACTTTCTGAAAACAAGGACCAGTAAAGTGTCTGAAACTACTTGCGTCCCGTATTACGGGACAGTCCTGTAATTTTTGTTGTTCCGATCTTTTTAAAAACATTTGTCCCGTTTTTCAACGATATTTATTTGAATTTGTAATATTTACCTAAAGTCGTGAACACAAACACACACGCACAGCGTTTTCATAATATAAATCATAGTGTTGTGCCAATTATGAAAAAAATTATAAATATATTCATCTCATATTTATTAGATCCCATATCTTGTTTCATTTTATTTTTCAGGTTTAATGTTTAGCCCTCATTTCTTTTTTGAAATTTTAATTAAGATTCATGATTGTGCCCACTTTTAGCAATGTTTTTGATGACAACTACGGATTGTTATTTACTTTACGGATTATTATATAAGATCTCAATTCACCGAACTTGGGTTTACTGCGATTTGTAGCAGCTATTTGTTTTCATACCCTTCAGCAAGTTTAACAGAAATTAGTAAATAGCATTTAAAGCAATAAATTTCCAAAATTTAATGATATCCCGTATTTAGTATGAAGGTATAATTTTATTTGAACCCACTGATTAGTTATATGGATATAACTAATGTCAATATTGCAACGGTTGAATAATTTTATCAAGTCTGCTTGCGGGCCACCTATGTCATCGTCGCGGACCCTGTGCTGTATTAACGCATGGAATCACTCGTGCCCTGCCCGAGGGCCTCAAATGAAGAAGGGATCTCACAAAAATGAGATCTGGTTGAAATTTTTCGAGAATTTTCCACGTGGAGCCTCAGAGCAATCACTTGCCCGGAGATCCATGATACTCTTAAGACGGCCTTGCGCGGAATACCTTTTCTCCGGACTATAGTTAGGTTGAGAAACGCTGGTATATAGAATTTCTCGATGATTATGGAGGCTATAACGAGACTTTTTTCAATTGAGAAGCCAGCTTGCACTCTAACTTCGAACGGACACCCCAAAAGAAAATCTACTTTGTCTGAAAAGGGTTGTTGAGATCCGCCGGCATTAGTTTGAAGGAACATTCACTCACTTCCAAACTCGAAACTGTAGATCAAAATTTTTTGATGGAAAAAATGGTGTTTCTCCAGTTTAAAGCCATGAAATGCAGACGTTTTTGGACAATTTTTTCATAAAAATATACAAAAGAAGTAAATAAACAGGAATAAAAGCAGAATTCATAACAGAGAAATTGACTTTCATCTAATGAAGTTGTTTCTATGGTGGGAGAGTAAATGAATGAACGCTTGCTCAACCATCGGTCTTATCCCATTACCGAGATCTCTTCCAGCCTATCTTCGTGGCAGAGTCTGGAACAATGTCTGACAAACCTAACAGTCTGAGTGTGTATCTAGGATAGTGTCGGATTTTTCACTGCTTCTATCTATATTTCAAATTATGACTGAAGTACAATGATTGGATATATGTACCGTTGCTAGTGTGTTACTCTATGAGACGGGACATTTTAACTGGGAGATTGACTTGCATTCACGCCGCGAAGATGGGAACTACAGAAAACCAGCTTCACAGCCAACTGCCATTGGGGTCCCGGAGCCAGTTTGATTTTTCTGGGACTCTACCTGGAAAATTCTCAGTTAATTGCCATTTTTGTGAGGCCCTCGGGCCGTGCCCAGGTGGGCCCATGCGTTAAGACACGGCACTGCGCCTAACTTATATACATATATAATTTTATGAGATGAAGATTCAAATGCTTAAGAAAAACTGTCGTTGCTTAGTTTCTTCAAAAAATATTTGAGGAAACTACTGTGCAGTTTTTTTTTTGTTAAATTCGGTAAAAATTACCAGATAGAGCAATATTTGAAGAAGGCTTGTCATAAAGTAGACTAGTCTCTGCAATCTCGTTGATTGTTTCTCAAGCTGAATTGCAATGATGCTGCACATTAAATCAGTTTTGCATTCTTGAACTTTGAGCATATTTAAAAAATGCAGTGGGTACCATCAGTGGCTATAGTAGTCCTTCTTTTAAACAGAGCATAACTCCGGTCAGCCGTCATTGGGCTACCATTTTATTCGCTTTCAGATGTGAATTGTGCCGAAAGTGTGTTCTGACATGACAACATGTTTGTACCTAACTGATACCTGATATACCTAACCGTCTGCGTGCGTATCTAGTGTTGCGCCTGGAGTTAGTGCTCCCATCTGTATTTCGATTCGTAAGTGAAGTGTAATGTTTGAATATTTGCACAGGTGTAGGCAGGATCGCAACCGAAGCGGTCTGGTGCCCCGTGTACTGGAGAAGGAAAGGTGCCAAGTTCATTTTTCGTTTGTTCAAAATTACTAATAAATTAGTGCCGCCAAAATGGTTACTTGCCGTGGGTGACAGCGTCAATTTTTGTTATTGATTGCGGCCACGGTTGTAGGATCTGTAGTGAGACTTTTCAACAGGGAAATCGGCTCACATTTTTGTCTGAAGTTGGAAAACGACGGAAAATCCTCTTCAGCCAACTACCACGCGCCATCACCCAGGACCTCGTGATGCCCATCCCTCACGATGTCCACGTGACCGCACAGAGGCTAACATCAGTGCTGAAAATATTCTCCCCATAGTCCTGTAAAAAAATTCACTAACTTTTTACTTTGAACAGCTCCAGAATTAACCCTTCTTACAGCGGCAATCCCGAGGTATCTCGGGTTCTTAAAATCGTTTCGAAACAGCAATCCCGAAATATCTCGGGTTATTAAAACTCTCTCCAAACGGCAACCTTGATAACATGTTTTACATCTCCTCGGTACTGTCAATCAACTACCAGTGAGCGGAGTCAGCTTTTGTTCAAATTCTGATAACAGAAGGTGAGAGAAACGATGTTTTACTTTTCCCTTCGATGTAGTGTGGTAATATTGCTTAAGCTCATAAATAACAGAAAAGTGTAGTTTTTCCCTCTTCCTTTTTTTTTCTACTATTATTATTTTGTGTTGAGGTGGGGTAAACATTTATCAGCTCGCAATCGGGAAAAATATTTTTTTTCTTGCAAATAGGTGGCAATTTCTAGAGGTTTAGGGATTTCCAATGTGGCAGTTGTAATGCGGATCAGAAAAAATTTTGAAAACCGCTCATATCGTTAACAGAATTAAAGAAGTGGGGGAGGCAAGTACCAAACTTGAGGACGTGAATTTGAGAAGAGAAAAATTTAAAAAAAATTGTATTTTCAAAACATAATGCGATAAAGCATTGTTATAGAGCTTTGAAGTTTTACAGTGACGGGGGAGCGGTGGTGAAACCAAATCTTCCCCATTTGACAAAAATCCCTGTGCTTAGGCATGATGAAAATGCATTAAACGCGGAGATTTCGAATGTCCGAATAAATAGCATCTTTCGCATGTGCTTGGCTTGCCATTGAGAAACACAGCAAAAGAGAATCCTCCGAGAACAAAAAAGCGGCTACTGGGAATGCAAAAGTTAAAAAAATCAAGAATTCATTGTAAGTTCATTCTACATCTCTGAAGAAAACGCTCACAGATTAAAATTTTTCAGTGATGAAAAAGGACATGAATGAATGAACGCCAGGGTCTCTGCCACCGGACTTATCCCGTTGCCGAGATCTCTTCCAGCCCAGCTTCGTGGCAGAGTCTGGAACAAAGTGTGTGCACCTAACAGTCTGAGTGTGTAGCTAGTGTTGTGTATGATATTTCAGTGCTGCCATCTATACTTCAAATTGTGAGTGAGGTGTAATGATTGAATATTTGAACGTTGTAGGCCTGTTGCTCTCTGTGGCGAGACTTTTTAACGGGGAGATCGGCTCGCATTCGCGCCTTGAAGTTGGGAACCACAGAAAACCAACTTCAGCCGACCACTGATAAAAGGACAAAAAAAAAAAAAGATCTATCACTTGAAAATTCCTAATATATGACCGATCACTCGAAAATGCCCAAAATATGACTTGTCATAAAAATCCGAGCTCGAATCATTGCAAAACTTCTTGAGTTTTGTTTTTAAATCTGACCTGGACTTTTGCAATCGCAGAATATTCTAACAGCATTTGGAATCGGTTTCGATTCACCAAACCCTTTACTCAATTCACACACAGTAATTAGTAGCAACATCTTTTATAAAATGCATTTTCTTCTTTCTAACAAGAAAAATATTTCCTCTCAAAAAAAAAAAATTAAAAATGACTTATAGAGGGGGAGGAGGGCATCTTATTAAAAGCTGATTAAAACGGCATTTATAAAGTGCTGCCGCCTGGCAGAACATCCCTGAATCAATTCACCAGAGACCTGCTTCTCGGAGATAGCAAAAGCAAGGAGAGAATGGATTTAATGGAGTGAGTAAGGGAGGGCTGATGATGTACGCGGAGAGAGAGAGAGAGAGAGAGAGAGAGAGAATACATTTACCCCCCCCCCCTCCGTACTGTACTGCACTGTACTGCCTTTTCCTGGCTCTGGAAAATCCCGTTGCGAGATTAATTTCGTGGACCGAACAGAGAACATTCCGCTTTCCCCCCATCCTACAAAAAGCTATCTTCCCGTTACCATGGTAACTGGGTTTTCCAACCCCGCTTCTGTATAGGATCCATGGATCCCTCTCTCTCATCCTTTTATATGGCAAGGCTAAACAGATACTAGATATGCGCCTCCAGACTAGAAATGTCTCCCTGAATTCTTTCTAGGGAATCTCTCTCTCTCTATCTTTCGATCCATGAGTGTATTTCACTGGAGCAAATACAGAAAGCCTTTCTGAAATATAAATAAATACGTTACCTGAGAGAATTGGATCCCATTTCTTTTTCCAGGGCTTTCTTAAAAATTCTGTTATACATAGTAAGATTTCCAAATATGTGTACGGATGAGAAAACTCGGTGGAGTTTGGTTTTATGGGTCTCTGAGGATTTGTATATAGACGCGAAGAAACCTCTCTCTCTCTCTCTCTTTGGGTAGTGATGGAAGATTTTTGAGTTTCAACGCGTCTTGAGAATACAAAAATAAGGAGTTTGTTTATGGACTGTTGGAAGAAGTGCTTTGATCTCAGCACGGTATTGATCTTTCGAGTTGTTCTTCTGAAATGGATCGAGCGAAACAGTTGATGATGCGGTGTGCGCAATCTTAGATTTTGAGATCTTGGTGTAGATTCGACAATGGCTTGGTAGTGTGGAGGTATTTTCACAATGTCTAAACGAGATCTCTTATTAGTTGAAAACGTGATGGATTCATTGATTTTTTTTTCAAATGAATACGTTTTTTAAATTATCTGACTATACTGGGAGCATTCGCAAAAAAGTTACGGAAAGAAATTCTTTAAACGCTCATATCTCGGGAAGTATTCAAGATATATCAGTGTTTTTTATGTCTGCGGGTAGATGCAGTTAGGGCAAATTCAATGCCACCATTTTTATTTCAATACCTTTACTGGTCTGAGCACCAGGCTCACGGTCCGCTTGAAGAAATTATTTTATGCAATATCTCGCGAGGTTCAACATGCAAATGAAAGCCATTAGTGTCTTCTGATAAGAATTTCTGAGGGAAATCTAATGAAGTTACTCCGGTTTTGATACCTTTTATGGTCTGGCTACCAGGCTCGGGGGCCGCTTTCGTGACGAAATTGTTTTACTCTATATATATCTAGGAATGTTCACAATGCAAATGTGGAGAATGGTATCGTCTGTTAAATATTCCAAACACGAATACGATGATACCTTTCGCATTTAAATGTCTTACGGTCTGGATCAGGCACTCGGCCCGAATTTGTAACGATATTGTTTTACTCCATATCTCAAGAAGTTCGCAACGTAAATAGATGACATTTATATCGTCTGTTAGCTATTGCAAAGACAAATCCGATGATAATTTAATTATGACAGTAGGCCTGCCTATTATACAAAGGTAGGCACAAAGAACATATTCACGTCAAAACTTGCGGCCGTGTCTACAACACAGCCTACCCCAATATTTTTCCCTTATTTTCTGACGACTGGAATTACCAGGATTTCATCCACTTGAACTCAAGGAAAGGGCATAAGAAGAGTTTCAGGAATCTGTAGCTGTTTCAAGATGATTCTCATGTCATAGAATGAATTCTGAGAATTCATTTCTCGGTCTCATAGACACCCAGTCTAGAAATCTATAGTTTGATTACAAGTGGAACAGCAATTGTTTTGGCAAAGTGATTACTATTCGAGCTAGAAGGAAAAACCTTTATATGAAATAAGTCTTCAGCCTTTAATTTTAATTTGGTGTTTTGTGTGACAATAATTGAAAAACTTTGCAATGACAGTATCAGGTAGTCGATCCCGCATATAGCATTCCCACTTTGGACATTTTCATGTTATTTTCGTGCTCTCCCAACTCTCATTAAGATTTCCAGTTTGAAGCGTTTTTTCCCGCTTACAACGTTTTTTCAGAACGGTTTTTTTGAAAAACGTTAGCACACTTAGAACGCTAAAAACTAAATTTGCCGCCTGGCAGTCGAGTGGTTAGGGAACTAGTTTCTCACTGTGCAGGTCTGGTTCGAATCCCGGTTCGGGCATGGATGTTTACTAACACTAACAAATTCCCTGGACGGATCATGCTGATCCCTTGGGAATACGTGAGGATCACATTATTATTATTATTATTATTATTATTAAAAAAAAAAGTATATATTTTTTCTCAGTGATACTTTTTGGGGAAAATAATCATTCTAAATACGGAAAAAAAAAATCATAAATTCATTCCAATGTGACCTTGAAAATCAATTTATGAACTGGTGACACCCCTGAAAAAAATGTTCGATCAGCACCTCCGTGAGTAATTATACAATTGTGCGTTAACTGTTTTAAAAAAATATATATATTGGCTCAAAAAATTTAAATGAAATACTGTAATATATGCGTAGTTGCACGGTAACCAGACAGTGTATAATAATGAATGGAACGGAGTTCTGATCATTATAACTTTTTCTGAAGCGATAATAGATCGCTCCCATATGAGGCCGCAACTATTCGCTTAATCAGCCGTGGCAAGCACGCCTTTTTTTGCACCCCCTTATATTGTTTAAGAAAAGGTAAACGGGTGAAATTTACGTCGTCGTCCCCTGGTCCAGCCCCGATGCACCAGACCCACCTGCCACCCCCTCCCCGCCTTCCCAGCTGCAATCCTGCTCCTAGAATATATATTAAAGCTGATAATTTCCATGTTTTCGCAGCAAAGGAGTGTTTCAGGAATTTTTAACTGTGCTGTAAGTTCACGTTAGCTATCTTTCTTGATCTAATGGACACTTGTGAGCGAGATCAGATCTATTTATGCATTTCTTTCTGACGTTCAACCAGCAGCTGTGGCGAGCATCCTTCAGAAGTTAGTCTCACTTCGCCAGGACTCAGTAGTGTCATACTTACCTCGGCGGTGACCTATCGGTTAGAAATTCCCCGGAATATGGACTGGGCCACCGTTTCGGTTAGTAAGTAAATAGTATCAGAGTAACCTCAGAAGATACCCGCCACAATTACGGGCGAAACATCAGAAAGAAATAGCAGACCAGCCCGATAAGTGCTCATTCTTAATTATTTTAAATCTTCGCACTATAGTTTCAAGCCGTGCAGGAGAAAGCCATAAATCAAGATTAGTTTTTTCTTTTGCATAATTAATATAATATAATTAATATAATTCAAATGGTATTCCTTCAATGGTAAATTAACACAAAATAAATAAATAAATATTAAATACCGAGTGACATCAATAAGCTCAATTTTTGATAATTTTTCATTTTCTTTGTTAAATCAATGTTTCCCAAACAGAGTATATTTCTTAACAACATATATTATGAGGATAGATAGATAGATAGAACAGCTCACAACCACGGACTGATGCAAAGCAACTTACTTCCGTTTCCACAAAAGAGGTAGGGTTGTGTCGGAAAAAGTTAGCAAAGATTTATAGCAGTGGCCGCCCTTACCGCGTGCTCGCGAGTATCGAATCACTCACGGCGTTCTCCCTATGAAGACAGCTATCAAGTCGATGTAACGTACAAGGCATTTGACTAAAAATGGATAGCTGAACTCAATGATAAGGGAGAAAAACTGCACATGCGCCCAGTGCATTTTTCTTGATCGCATATAAGGGGCCATTCAAGTAAGCAAATTTTTAGCCATTTTGATCCCTTCCCCCGCCCCCGTCAGCAAAACAGTGACCCCCCCCCCCTTCCCCCTTGTCAGCAAAATTTCGTCAACAGCTTAGAATATTTCATATTTTCAAAAAGGGTGGTTGATTACGTAAGCAACCTTCAAACCCCCCCCCTCTCCCCTTGTCATCAAAAGTCAGCAAATCCGAACCCCCCCCCCCTCGATGCTGACGTAATACTTGAATGACCCCTAAGGGCTGGATACCACAGCTTGGGATTTCAAAAGAAAGGAGGAGAAGACTTGTGGGACGAGTAAGAAGATGAAGTTGGCATGTTGAGGTGGAAGATTCGAATGATCCAAATACATACAAAATATATACAGCGAATCCACTGTGACGGGAAACGAGGAAATAAAGACTCCGTCCACAGTGCTGAGCAGTTTTGCTTCCCTTTCTTTTTACGGAATATGCAATATATACACACACAGATGAAAACACACGAAGCCTCCACTGCGACGGGAATAATCAAACATGTATTATGTGGAATATTTTCGTACTCATATGTATCAATCGCATTAATTTTTTTTTTCCTGAAAGCTCTTAACGTGAATATTACAGCATATTTTATAACTGGTCATTTAATGAATTTTTTTTTTAATTTCTTTTGAATGGTAAACTAGTAAATTCAAACTGGAAAACAATATAAATGTCGGAAAAAATATTTTATTGTTCGATCATTTTCGGTGCACTTGTCATTTTATGCGCACAAAATCTTTGGAGAAACAGTGAAAAGTGTGCAGAAAACCCTCAGCAATATGAAGATGATAGCTTTTATAATAAACCGGGATGACAATACATGATGATTCAGAAAAGATGGGAAAAACTTTAAGAACTGATAGTACACACCAATACAAACAATAAATTGTCATCAAAGAATGCATGCTCTAACATGAAACGCAAACGAGCTAGCACGCTTCGAAGCGGCCGCTCCGCAAACGTTAAATCAGCATTTCTGTTGAAATTTATCGGGAGAAAAAGAACGCCACGCATGCAAGTGTAACCTGTTGAAGAAGAAGAAACCGCATGCAAATCTGCGTCACAGTGAATAAAAGGCGTGGACGTCATCTACTGCACGTTACAACTGTTAGAATGGTTGCACGCTGGAATAACTTCACAAGGCTGGCGTCTGCGCCCTTTATTCACTGTGATTTGCATACGCTCTCTTCTTCTTGTTCTTCCCTAGGTACCATTTGCATGCATGGCGTTCTTTTTCTCCCAATAAATTTCAACAGGAATGCCGTTGTAATGTTTGCGGAGCGGCCGTTTCGAAACCCGCTAGTGCGTTTGCGTTTTATGTTAGACCATGCATTCTTTGATGACAATTTATTGTTTGTATTGGTGTGTACCGCTTAAAGTTTTTCCCATCTTTTTTTAATCACCCTGTATGGAAATTCTGCATCACGTACGTACTGTTAAATTGGGTAGTTTCTGGTGAAAATTAAACATCCATAGCTTGCTACATGTACATCTTGAACGAATTTCGAGTATCATGCCACAAAATTATCGAATCTACTCATGGCCGTAACTAGAACTTTTGCCCCTCGGGGCAAACAGGATTGAGCTGTCCAGGGCAAACAGGATTGAGCTGTCCAGGGCAAACATTACTTTGTCGCCCCATAACTTTAAAATTCGATAATTCTATAACAGTTTTCTTCGTTTCCAAACTGCTGTCTCCTAAATTTTGCCGCCCGGGCAGTTGCCTTGCCCCGCTCCCCTCTAGTTACTGCCTTGAGTCTACTACCGGACATTTATATGTTTCATGGTTTAGGAAACATTGTTCATAATATAGTATAAAAAGTCTCGAAATTCGTGTTTGCCCATGGCTTGAACTTGCGAGAAACAGGCCCTGTATATAAGAAAAGAATTTCTTTGGTCTTTTTAAATAAATTCTGTAATACAAGAAAGAGAAATACATTCTATCAATTTCCCACAGGTTATTTTAAGAGGAAAAATAATTATAAATTATTCTTCAAATTTACAAGAATTATGTAAATTTTGGAATAATTTGTGAAGGACCAAATGAAAATAATTGGTTATTTATTACGCTTTCTGAATTGACTGATTATCATCAGAAACTCCTTCAAAGAAACTTCAGACTTACGTATGAGTAATAAAATATTACAGTATTCCTGGTCAATCCGATACAACGCTTACGACCGCGGTCTAAATTTTTCTAGTCACGAGCACTGTCTGTATCCCTCATCAAAAGAAGAGCACACTTTTTGGCAAGTTCAACATACCACTACATGAAGTCAGGGTGATTTCAATCCTAGAATGCAATTTGTGCAGAGTGTTTAGTTGGAACGTTGGTCAAGAGCTCGCGAGAGCGAATTCAGATACGAGCAGTGAGCAATATGGGTGCTTCAGGGAGCATCGTGGTGCTCGCGAGCAACGGGTTGAGGATGCCTGGCTTACGAGGAGACTTACGTTGATTAGAGACAGTATTTTGTTTCTCTAAAAAAAATTAATCACCATCTATATTATCGTGTAATATTCAAATATCAGCTAATTAAATTGCATTTCAACTATTCAGAATTGGTAATAAGTATTTTTGAACAAGTATTTGTTTGTAGAATTCATGTAAACGGTAATTTCAGGAAAGCTAAATTTTATCTTGAAGTAATGGACCGCTTACGTTGAACATATATATATATATATATATATTTAATTTTTGACTGTGATTATACAGGAAATGCGTTAAACATATTATTTATAGTAAATTTTGAATACGAAAAGATTATTACACACATAACACACGTAATACGTACATTTATTAATACATATATCAGTGATGCAACTCGAATATCTCGATTGTTTCAGAACTTTTCTCCGTCGACAATTCATCAAGTGAGTAAATTTAAATTGCCACATTCTTATAGAGGGGCCTATATTCATAAAATCCATACGATTTAAAATTTATTAATATTTGAAGATCTTGAATAATATTTGTGCAAGAATTTCTTACATGGATTAGTTATTATAATACAGTCAAACCCCGTTACAGCGCCACAAATTTTCAGTGAAAAAAATCTCCCATATAGGGATTATAATGTAAAAGAACCTGTTTTAGCGCCAACTCGTTATAACGCCAACTATTGTTTTGATTGTATACAAAGTCAATGTATCATTTTTTCTAAGAATTCCCTCATTTCTTCTCCCATCATTTTGCTTTTTTTTTTTCCGAAAAGGACGTGAATATTTATCCTTTTCCTTTCACTTTTGTCAGCATAACCAGTTTAGAGCAAAATTAGCTCATTTAAAAGTCATTTAATAACTTCACGTTCGATCATTTCGAAAGTAGTTGTTCTTTCAATGTCTGAAAAACGGGGAATTTGTGGTTCTCAAACCATTACGGATTTTGGAAAAAAGCAATGCCGCCATTATTTCTTAGTTGTTTATTTGCTTTTTCACTTATGATATGCGTCGCTAAATTTATACAGAATTAAAATACTTTTTTCAAAGATAAGCGTATGTTTTTTTCCTGTTAATTTTTATATCCAGAAATTTTAAGTAATATTTGTGTGGGTGAAGTGTGTTTTAAAATTTTACAAATTTTCTCAACTTAAAATTGAATGTGTTTAAAATAGGTTATTTTATTTATGAAGGAAGTTACACAGAGATACAGTAGTTCATAATATACTGGCTGAGTTCATGTAATTGGTCGAGTGGTCATAGTGACGGACTCGCATCATGAGGACCCGGAGGCAAACCCTACCGTCGCCACAGTGGTGGTCGGCTGAAGTTGGTTTCCTGTGGTTCCCAAAATCGAGGAATAAATGCGAGCCGATCTCTCTTTAAAAAGTTTCGCCGCTGAGAGCAACAGGCCTACACAACGGTACGTGGATCTACGTAGTATTGGCGAAGTCTCAAGTCTATATTCTTTGAATCACCTTTCATCTTTTGACTACAACTTCAAGTTCTTTTGCGGGTGTTTCTGAAATTCCGTCTTTTTAAAATTTAGCTATTTAAAAGCAGAAATTAAATTTTAAATACAGTAGTAGGCTCAACTGCATCAGCAACTGCTTTCCAGAAGAACTTCAAATGGAATGGAACAAAATTAAATAGAGAAGGTGCATTGACTGGTCAATAAGACGGATATAAAGCATTCTAGAGCTTATCTTTAGGAATATGTTTTGTGTGAGCCTGAAAATATCTCTCTGTTTTGTAGCGTTTCAGAACACACACTGAATATTGATTATACAATTTTTCGTAAAACTAATTTCACCAAATTTTTGTCAATTGTACTTCATGAAATTTTTAGAATCTCTGATAAGTTTCAAATGATATTTAGTGAGTTTCATTCGATTTCTGTCGTTAAGACAGGGGTTCTTGAATTTTTGTATTCCATGAACCCTTTGTGCCGATCGGATGAAGACCAGGAATCCCCTTTGCTAATAAGACGAAGGTCACAGAACCCTTTACCGAATAATATTCAGCTCATAATAATGTAAAAACAATGAGTTAATTGTGCTCTCATCCAAGCTCTCGGATCCCATGGAACCTCTCCAAGTGTCCTCAATGGGTCCAATATACCTCTGTGGTTATGAACTACCGCTTTAAGACATCATGATTCGCTCAGCAATTCCTTTACAACGATCTTCATTCTTCTAAACTGAAATTTTTCCAGGTTTAAAAATTAAGATTAAAGAATTTTCCCTCGTTTAAAATTTTGTGAATCAAACAAGAGAAGAACCCTCCTTCTGTTGAGTAACCTAAAGCATCATTTCTACAGACACCAAAAAAGTGTGAAGCAAGTTTATGCAAGATTAAATGCATAAAAAAATGACGAGAGTAGCATGAAATATTTAAAAGTACATATCTACATGTACAAATAAACCGCACCCCTAGAAAATATTCCTCTGAAGAACTTCTAATGGATTAATATATGTTGAACTGTGTCGTGCATATGATTCGTACCTAACGGGAAGTTTAGGTAGTGTTTCAGAGCAAATACCTGTTATGTTTTCAAGAAGTGCTGCTAACTGTCTTCCCAGTATGGAAAGCAAACAGTTCGGTAGATTATTTTGCCCGTTGTACTATGCGTGAATTTTAAATGTTTAGACCTGATTACGCTCTGCGCAGAGAGACTTTTTTTGAATGGGAGATCATCCAAAAACATCTAAAAATTAAACTTTGGATCAGGCATATGGAATATTAAAATTATTTAAAATGCACGAATTGCGACAGAAGTGAGACTGGACATCTCGGCATGTTTTCAAATTCTCCGCGTTACAAAATGTTAATGTTAATTATTATTACGAAAGTTTCTTCTGCAGCACTTGCCTGCAGGAACCCACATAACTTTCGAGGTGACCAAATATAAAGGCCTACCCATGTTCTTTTTTTTCCTATTTGTTCTTAACCCTCTACGTGGTCCCGTATATATTTGAATATACATGACAAATACATGGTTTAAAAACACCATTGTATCAATTTCTTTTCTCAATTTTTGATTTTTAGAAAGACATATTTTAGTGTCATTGCTAGAGCCCGGATTATATGCACTAAAAAGGTGGCAAAATATGCTCTAAAAATATGCAAATATGTGCACTTAAAAATGCAAAAGTATGCCTTTAAAATGCAAAAGTATGCCTTTAAAATGCAAATATGTGCACTTAAAAATGCAAAAGTATGCCTTTAAAATGCAAATATGTGCACTTAAAAATGCAAAAGTATGCCTTTAAAATGCAAATATGTGCACTTAAAAATGCAAAAGTATGCCTTTAAAATGCAAATATGTGCACTTAAAAATGCAAAAGTATGCCTTTAAAATGCAAATATGTGCACTTAAAAATGCAAAAGTATGCCTTTAAAATGCAAATATGTGCACTTAAAAATGCAAAAGTATGCCTTTAAAATGCAAATATGTGCACTTAAAAATGCAAAAGTATGCCTTTAAATGCAAAAGTATGCCTTTAAAATGCAAAAGTATGCCTTTAAAATGCAAAAAATATGCCCTGAAATTTTGCGCGTTCCGAGATTTATTAAATCGCACAAAATTCAGGGGATTGGAAATAGAAGTAAAGGTAAAAAAACTATAACCAACTTTGGTAAGCAAAATTTTATCTCTGTATATTATCAAGGCACAAATCATTTTTTTAATTCTTAACTAACCATTTCAGCTAATTAAAAAATTCACCCCAAAACAACCGAATCGATGTATTTTTTTAAATTAAAAAAAATTCAATACGTTTTTATATGGTGAACCACAGAGGAATAAATTCAAATACACGTCATTCGCATTCATTCAGTAGAGCCATTTCAATAACCATTGCCACATCTTGAAACTAGTAATAAAATAAAATAAATATCCTTTTAGAAAAGGTTTTAAGAGATAGATGGCAATTTCTATAAATCACGCCAAATTGGCCGGATTTCGGAAAAAAATAAAAATAACAAGAAAAAATATTAAAAAAAAAACGATAACAAAAAAGTTTTCAAAGCAAAACCTCCATTGTAATGTATCAAAAAAAAGGAGGAGAAGAAGCACGCATAAAAAAAAAAAAAGAAAATGGCATCGAGGTCACGTGAGGATGATGATGCTGATGATGGCAGTGAACGCATGTCTGAACGCACTGGATGCCCTCGAGCAGGTTGCGCAGAATAATGATGAAACTGCGCCGCGCTTTTAAAGATGTGCGTGAGAGAGAGAGAGAAAGAGGCTTTACTTTAATAGCATGGATGGTGTGTGGAGTATGGTGATGGATGGGGGCAAAAAATGGCACGGTGCCATTCCTCTTCAACAGCCCTGACTGACAAGAGAACGAACCACATTCCCATCGCTCATGTGTGTGTGTGTCCTCCCCACCATATCCACTTTTTACTGCACGAAAGGGTGGGATATACAATCGATATCACTTACTACATTTGCCCTTTCCGTTCATATCCCTCTTCATGCCTCTGCAGAGGACATGAATGCCATGCCATGCCAGAATATTGCCTTTTTTTTTTTTTTGCTTTCCATGTATAAGGTCTTGAAAGGCCTGCGTCAGCCAATACGCAGGTTAAAAGAGGGGGAGTTTTTTTTTTCACTTGTTTTTCTGCCGACCACAGAACCAATCAAAAACGTCCGAACAACTTTTTCTGCCGTGGTTCCCTAGCATTTCTTCGGGTTTTTTTTTCCCACAGCTTGCTATGTGTAGACTACTTTGTTCTATGGATGGTATTTGGTCGAGTTGGTGAATGGAATATTGAATGATTGTGAACTGAACTTATATAATTGAGCAGGCATCTTTTCAACCTGTTGCTCGCGAGCAGCGCGGTGCTCCCTGAACTGATTCACAGTGCTCGATACCCGTTTCCGATTTCGTGCTCGCGAGCACTTGATCAACGTACAGGTTAAGCACTTTGTACAAATTGCATTCGGGGATTGGAATGATTATGATTTCCTGTCAAACTTGCCGAAAAGGTGCTATTTTGATGATGGGTTGCAGGCAGAGTCGCGGATTAAACTGGCAGGCGCACCGGGCCCCCGACTTCTAAAGGGGGCCCCAAAAACCTAAACTTCACACTTTTTCTAATGTAAGAGACCCAATGTTTTCTTTTGCGCCCGGGGCCTAGACCGACTTTAATCCGCCACTAGGTTCAGGTAGTGGTTCAGACTAGAAAAAGAGTGAAGACCATGGCCCCCACATAGGAAGGGGGGGAGGCTGGCAGGGCTAGCCCTGGGGCCCGGGAAGTTGTCATCTTTTTTTGCTTTTTCACGCTATAAATTAACTACAGAAGGGGCCCGTTGAAAGTTTGGCCGAGGGGCCCACAAAGGATCCCAGCGTAGGAGCCCCGCTACAGGATGTGGGAGCCATGGTGAAGACCTCTGATATAGAGAGCGAAATGTTGGTAGTGATGTCTTTAACGGATGAACAAACGAAGAACCTGGTACCCGGCTCGAGGCCCAGAATTAAACTGAGGCCTCGAAATTAATAGAACCAATTCTGAAATTTTTTTTTTAATTAGGAATTTTTCTTACACAAATTTCGAAATTATTTCATTGATCTCTGAACTATCTCCTTGTTTTATTAATTTTTATCAATTCTAGAATTCCTTCCGTAAATTTTGATTTTTCATCGATTCCAAATTTTCACTGATTTTAAATCTTTATCGAATTATTTTTTTTTTTCATCATTTCCGTATTTTTTCACTCATTCCGGGATTATTTCTTCATGATTTTCGAATTTCTACTAATTTTGAAATTTCCACAGCTATGGAATTGTTTCGTGATTTCCGATTTTTCATTGGTTTGGAATTTACAGTCAATCCCTCTTATAACGTTTTCCAAAAAACCATCATGAAAAAACGTTGTAAGCGGGAAAACATTTTAAATGGGAGATTTAAACGAGAATTTGTTAGTTGAGACCACGAAAATAAGTCGTACTAAGCGGGAAAACGTTTCAAATGGGAACGTTATAAACGGATCGATTGCATTTCTTCATGTTGAATTTTCATTCATTCTGGATTACAGTAGATTCCGCTTATAACGTTTGCACTTAAAACGTTTTCCCGCTTAGTAGACTACGACTCATTTTCGTGCGGCTCCAACTATTATTTATACTCATCGTGATTTCCCGTTTAAATAAGCAATTTCCCGCTTAGGATATTTTTTTCTCTCACGACGGTTTTTTTGATAAAGTCATTATCCACGGCATTTTTCCATGATTCCTGATTTTTCGCTAATTCTCCGGGATCTTCTTTTCACTAATTTCTTCACGGTTTCCGAATTTTCACTTATTTTGAGATTACATTATTTCGGCACGATTTCTGAATTTTCACTCATTCTGTAATTATTTCTTTCATGATTTCTGAATTTTCACTCATTCTGAGTCAATCTTGTCATGATTTCCGAATTTTCATTTTTTTTTAGGAAAATTTCATGTTTTCCGAATTTGCACTAATCCTGAAATTTCTTCTCCTCTGGAATTTCTCCTGAAACTTCCTCAACTCTCTTCATCATCTTTGAATTTTCCTCAATTCTCGAAGTATTTCTCTATAAGTTACGAATGTTTACTAATTCTGAATTTTCATTAATTATTTCGTTCATCAATTTTAGGTATTTTTCACGAATTTAGGTAGTTTTTTTCATTTATTTCCTTCATCAATTTTATATTATCATCAATTATAAATTTTCATTAATTTTTGTTCTTCCAGTGTTTCCGATTTTTCAAAAATATTTCCCATATTTTAAAAAAACGTAGAGATGGGGAGTGGTAAAAAGTAGTGCATATTATAGAGGAAAAATAACCTTAATTACATAAATTACATATTTCCATGTTTTCCTCTACTCCAGCATTTTCTTTCCCGTAAATCAATCATTGTTACGGACAAGTGAACAAGACAAATTCGGACATGGTTCCACGTTGGAAAAAATACGAAAATATTTCAAATTATATTCATATAAATCTATATTCGTAACTTGAAGGAAAACGTCAAGAGCATATAATTTTCGAATCATATTCCCGCACATTAAACAAGGAACTAAACTGAAAAAAGAACAGACTAAATTAGACGTCAACTTATATTCCGAGGCCGTAATTATTCCTTGACAGACAACACGGCTGAATTAATAGTCATAATATACCCAGACTTGTCAATGCAAAGTCATTGCGAGTCAATATAAGAGGGTAAGTTTTTAGATCGATTTGAATGTCAATCACTTTCATCGATCAATCCAATCGGTTCCATTTCTTTTAATTAAGTACGGTATTCATTGACGTACATGTTCAGCATCAAAGAGACATGGCGTTCAACTTTCACTCAAAACATATTGTAGACACATTCCATGAAAAAATACCAATAAAAAAAAATTAATATCAATTTTTATTCAGGTTAAATTGACATCTCGAGCGCTTTGTTCTTTTTTTTTCTCTTTTAAAATAGCGTCTTCATGTTTCTATGCGTATAATTTTTTTGTATTGTTTTCTAGCTTAATTAAACAGCCGTTGTGGTGGTCGAGTGGTCATAATGACGGATGCGAGGGTATGGGTTCAAACCCCAACGTCTCCACAGTGGTGATCGGCTGAAGTTGATTTTCTGTGGTTCCCAACCTCGAGGTGCGAATGCAAGCCGATCTCCCCATTAAAGTCTCGCCAAAGAGAGCAACAGGCCTACAATAAATCTTTGATCATTACACGTCACTCATGATTCGAAAAATTGGATACAGATGGCAGCACTACAACAAGCATTACACAGAAACAAGCTTCGCATTAGGTTCACAACATGGACACGCACATTCCAACATGTACCAATTCATTAGAAGTTCCGCAGAAGAATATGGACGAGGTGCGTGTGTGGTTTAGTAGTAGTAGCATAATTAAACTTGTGAATAAATTTAAACTTATATGCTGCTACGTCAAATATTAATAGAAGGTCAGAAATGCAGTAAGTGAAAAATCGCAAATTTTACAGGCGTGCGAAAAGTATGTTTCAGTCGCCATAGACCAGAGGTCTTCAACCTTTTTTTAGTTGCGCGAGCACTGCCTACACTCATCATCAAAAGAAGAGCGCCCTCACAGCAGGTTTGATTCACGAATGCATGAAATCACAGGATGATTTCAATCCTTGAATGCAATACGTACAAGGTGTTTAATTGGAACGTTGGTCAAGTGCTCGTGAGCATGAATTCTGACACGAACATCGAGCACTCTGGGTGCTTCAGAGAGTGAGTTGGACACTCGCATCGCTTCCCAGGTTGAAAATCTTTTTTTATTTTTTATTTTTTTTGTAATTACTGCGTTAACCATTTCGGTCTGTCTTCAAAAATGTTTTATGCGTATTACAGTGAATGTTATAAATTCACATATGTGTTCCAAAGCAGAATGTTTTCCATTGTTCTGCAGTGAGCCGCCCTCGTTCAAGTGGAAATGTTATGCGGTAAAAATCCCCATAATAGTGTTTTTCTTGAAATTCTTCAAGATTGTTCTGCAGCACAAACAATTGTTCTGCGACATATGTCACCGATTTCGGCATATTCTGCTTTGGGGCGTATGTGAACTCCCAAACTTCTCACGGCATTGTTATAATAAGACAAAAAAATTTTAAAACAATTTGTGGGGCACTCACATCTAATATTTTTGCCTAAACATTTTAGTGGCACGCGAAACAAACCTGTAAAAAATCATTGTTTAAATCAGTGTACTTTATTCACTAGTCCTCGAACTGGTGTCGGTCCGTGGGATTTTCCCGCTAGCAGGATACACGAAACATTATGCATTTTTTGCCGGTCTGCAAACCTATTTGCACCTATTTATGGATTTTTTATGCAACCAGTAAGACTGCATTTGCTCGAATGTAATAGATGAACTTATTAGTTGAATTTTCAAGTTTTATAAATGAGCTTTTATATAAAACTTTTATGGTGTAATGCCGGCCTTAGTCTGAAAATTAAATCTTTGAATGCGTTTTCTGAAGATTGGTGTTTTGCTTTTTCACCTCACGAAAAAAACTTGATTTCTCAAGCATTTTTGAAAATATTTCATTAGTTACATTTTTAAAAAAGAACTTTTATAAAAATTTTATAGTGTATTCGGGGCCTATGAAACTTTCTCACTGTATTTTAAACAGCTTAGGTTGTACCATGGACTAACAACTAAGCGATATGTTTGCAATTTTTTGATTTGCATGATTTAGAATTGAGAACATCAAGTATTTTTTTTATGAAAAATGTTTATTTTTTAACGTTAGCAATCATGTCTCAAAAATTTTTCATAGTAGCCTTTCCATAAACTTTTGGTTCATTGCACAGAACAATATCAGAGCACTGTGTGAACAACAAGTTGATACAAGCAGTAGTTTTTAGTGTGCAATTTCTTGTAGCAGTACCGGAAATATGCCAATTTTATATGTAAAATTGGCAATAAATTTTTTTTTGCCAAAATATTCACAAAATAACACTCATTTTCTTAATTTTATACTATGTGCAAACCAAAACCGCATTCATTTTATCCATAATGACCTTTTTGAAAATAACGTAGGCCTACCCAGTCACCTGTAGCCAAGGCCGTAACTAGGATTTTTGCCTCCCGGGGCAAACATGATTTAGCAGCTCGGGGAAAACATTATTTTGCCGCCCCCACAGCTTTAAAATTCGATAATTTTGTAACGGTGTTTTTCGTTCCCACTTAAAAGTGTTGCCTCCCCCTAAATTTTGACACCCAGGGCAGTTGTCCCCCCTGCGCCCCCTCTAGTTACAGCCCTGCCTGTATATAGCAGGTAGTTTCGACGTACAATTTTTTATGATACGAGCATCATTTGGCAACGAATTAAGCTCGTAAATAGATTGTGCCATTGTATATAAGAATATTTTTCGACGGCGAAAAACACGGCATTTGCGCAAATTCTCACCTAGTCGGACTCGGAAATCGGGGAAAGTTGTCCTTGACTTTAAATATTATTGTTTTGACGCGAAAAATCTGCGGAACGAAATCTCATGATGGGGAAAAACACACGTACGTACATAATGGTACTCGAGAGATTTCGCACAAGCAGTTGCGAAATGTATTTGTTTTATTCAGAGTTTCACTCAGTAAATGAAATGAGGATTATTTTTTATTGTCTCTTGGGAATCACATCTTTGATTTTTCTTTTTTAATCCGAAATTTCGCGCAATTTCGTTCAATGTTCGTTTTTTATCTTGTGTTTTTTTCTCTTTTCGTTTAGACACAACTTTTCTCGAATGCACCGTCAAACTCGATTATAACAAAATCGAGAATTCTGTGAATTTTCTTTTTGTTATAACCGAGGTGTCATTATAATCGAGGTTGCAATTTTCGACAACTTTTTTTTTTTAAGTGTGTAATCATATGCAATCAAATGCTGTGCAAGAAACTGTTACTTCATTATGGTTAGGGTGACCATATCTGACTGAGAGAAAACGGGAAATTGTGGGCCACATAAATACGAGATGCACAGGGTCTTTATAATTAAAGTTATACTCTGAAATGGTCATAAAAGGAAAGGAAAACTACTGGGGGAAAATGCTATCAAACTAGTGGTAATAGTATACAGGAGGTCATGGGATTCAGGGATTCAATTTTCCGCAAAAAAATAAAAGTTAAAAAAAGCACCACCAGCGGGAATAGCACTGTATGCAATATTGTTAAACAAAGTAAGACACGAGGACATCGGTTTAAAATGTTTTTAATCGTTTTTGAAACGTATTACAAAGCATGTTCAATGTGGCGTGCAGCATTTTGTGAAAGCAAGTTAAATCGCATTACTGCGTTCTCAACAGTAGCTCTTAGCATATCAGGAGGAATGTTACGGACATGTCGGTGTATCGCATTTTTCGAGATTCCACCAAATTCTTTATGTTATCATTATAAGCAGTGGCTTTGAGGTAACCTCGTAGCCAGTCTTTATATCTTATTTCGTTTAACAATATTGCATACACCGCCATTCCCTCCCACTGTTGGTGAGTTTTTTTTTTAACTTCTGTTTTTTGCGGAAAATTGAATCCCGTGAGACTATAAATAGACTGGAATCCCGTAAACTATTACCAAGTTTGATAACATTTTGTCTAGTAGTTTTCTTTTTACGGCCATTTCAAAGTGGAACTTTAATTATAAAGACCCTGTAGAGGCCTATATATCACTAATTCTTAACAAAAATATTAACAACTGTCAAAGAACTCGCCAAATATGGCTAATGAATACCCCAGGGCGAGAAAAATGCAGTATATAGAAAATATACATACAGTGATTTAAAATGTATTTAACGGGGGGGGGGGGGAATAACATGCCAAATAAGTGAGATGAATATTTGTAGTCATATTCATTTTTACACAAATTGTAAATCATGTGCAAAATACCTCCATGTCTTATTCTTGTAAAGATCAATATTAAAGTAATAATTAAAGTAAATTTCGTTCGAAAACGGGAAATTTTTGTGATGGGGAAAAAGTCGGAAAGGACGAAATTATATACGGGGAAATACAGTAATGTCCGATGCACGAGTCGTGATAACTAAGAGCACGTCCAGCAGGATCAAAATGTCTTAAAAGATCCTTTATTCAATCATTAGTTGTCAAAAACGATGAAAAATGTGTCGTTATGTACGAGATAATGGGATTTCCATCGACGGTATAAGCAAGGTTCATTAGCATCATTCTCTATGGTGGGGGGAATCATCCCAGATCACCAATTATCGACGTTATAACCAAAGTATGTTTACAACCGATGTCGTTATTACCGACTTTGACTGTAGCCTATATGTCGAACTTCTACACTCATAAAATCAAGAAAAACTTCATTTCGCTTTCTAATGGGCAAATAATTCCATTAATTAATAAAACTTTGATGATTCGAGTGAAAAAGAGAGCAAATAAAAAAAAACTAGATTGAGAGAGGAATGTTGGCAACGTTTTTTGAACTTCCTCGATTCACGGTCCAACGACCGACCTCTGAGTTCATCCGCCTCCAAAACTCCATTGATGATGACTGACTGACTGAATGACTTCAACCACTCAACCTCGACGACGCAACATTTATAATCCTCGTTAAACTAATTATTTTCGCTCGTAGTTAAGCTAAAAATCGAACTTTAGAAAAAATAATCTTTGATATATGATAATGATTTTCGAAATTTTTTTTTTTTCGGAAACGTCTGATGGTAAAATAATTGAGTTCAGCCAATTTTGATAATAGGAGTCGCATCTATACTTGTACAGGGTGGTCAAAAATTGTTTTGTTAAGGTTATTTCTTAGCAGTGTACGTGTGGCAGTACGTATAATGTTTCTTAGGCCGGTATTACACTATACAAGTTTTATAAAAGTGCTTGTATAAAATTTGAAAAATTCAACGAATAAGCTGATGGGTTACATTCAAGCTTATCCAAGCGATCAGTTTATTGGTTGTATTTTTCAAGTTTTATCAAAGCACTTTTACAAAACTTTTACAGTGTAATACCGGCCTTAGACCAGGATTACACTATAAAATTTTGATAAAAGTCGTTTTATAAAACTTGAAAATGCCACTAATAAGATTATTGGTTACATTCTAGAAAATGCAACCGATGATCTTATTGGTAGTATTTTTCAAGTTTTATAAAAGGACTTTTATCCAACTTTTATAGTGTAATCCCGGCCTAAAAAATACAATCTGTATATTTATTTTCTTCCATGTATCGTTCACCGAAGCAGTTCCCGGTTGATGTCCTCGTTTCATTCACATTCAATGCCTGGTTGACTTCATCCTTGAAGTTTTGGCATTAATCGTATGGGTTAATATGCTCTGCTCGGCCCGATTCATTTTTAGGCCGGCATTACACTATAAAATGCTGATAAAAGTTCGTTTATAAAACTTGAAAAATGCAACCAATAGGTGGATCAATTAAGTTATTGGTTACATTTTTCAAGTTTTATAAAGTAATTTTTATCAAACTTTTATAGTGTAATAACCGGCCTTACACTAGGGAGGTCGTGTCAAAAACATTGAGCATTTCGGAATTTTTCCTCTTCTTTTTTAGAATCAAGCGTATTTGTTAGATTTTTTGTTATTATGCAGCTTATTTTCATTAAGAAGAATATTTCGTGCCCTGAATTGCGACTTTATTACGTTCCTGTGAAAGTTATTTGCAAAAAAAAAAGATTCTCGAACTTTTTCTTGTTTAAAATGTTTGAGTTTTCTTTAATTCGATTCAAATCCCGCAATATCAGTCATTCGTACGAAACCAATCGCATGGTACAGTAGAGTGGCCTACAGTGTTTTGCGTAGAAACTATTTCTATCCTGTGCAGAATAAGAATAGTTTTTAAGAGCTGGTATTTTTTCGCCCCGAAATGTACTCGAATCGAATTTTCTGGATGTTATGCTGAAACGAATATTTGGAAAGAAAAGTGATGATTCGCGGAGAAGAGACAAATCACTTTTCTTTCCAAATATTCGTTTCGGCATAACATCCAGAAAATTAAATTTCTTGTTGAATTGTTTTGTTTTATAAGACAAATATAATAGGCTACATACTTTACCTTCACAATCATTGTTTGCTCGATCGATTCAAATCTTCTCCAAATATAAAAGTTTAAATTTTCAACGTGTTCCCGTAACCAGCTCCATTGCCCTCAGTCTGGGGATGGTGGAGAGGAGATTAATATGTTTTTCAAACATGTTATTTAAGTAACCAGTAAGCACAAGTAATATGTAGTTCTGCGCAATTTGGTTAAGAAATTTGAGAGCGATCAAAAATATATCGATACCCGTGCCGTAAAAAAGGTTTTTACTAGTGTCATCTGCTGTTGACTTGGAACACTAATTTCTGAATCAATGCGTATTTTAGTAATATGTTTATCTCCACTTTTGGAAAAAAAATTATTATTTTGATCGCATTTAACAACTAAGCTCGAATGTGGAGAAATTTGATGCTGTCAAATATCGATAATTGTAATTTTTTCTATTTATTTCGTTCTGGTGGACTAATTTTGTTCCGTTTCAGGAGTTTTTTTTCATTTTTGTTTCGGTTCCGGTAACTTTGCGTGCCAAAATAAATTAGTTTTTTTTTTTCCTTAGCGTTACCTATCCTTGACATTAATTATTAGTTTCTAATTTTATAAGTACAAATTTCTGTCGTATTTCTACAATTTCTACCAGTTCTTTTATCCGAGAAATCAATTCGTCTCAGTAATTTACAAAATAATTGATTATTTTTATACGCTGTGTTTAACACAACGTAACATCGTATTAACCGATAATTCACTATATCCGATTATTTTATACGTGGGTTAATTGCGTTAATACAATGTTTCTCCTGCCTTCTTGCTCTCTGTGGCGAGACTTTTTAACGACCAGCTGATCTTTTCCCGTTAAAAAGTATCGCCACAGAGAGCAATAAGCCTACACGATAAAATTATTCAATCATTGCACGATATCTTAACCTTTTTTTGCAATATATCCAATAGCAATAGGAGAAATGGCATTCTTCACGGACGTCACAAGCTTCGTGCGGAGGTCTTGTTCTATAGATGATGTTGCTTTAGGTCGGGATTGCATTATAAAAGTTTAAGAAAGTTCTTTTAAATTCACTCGAATGTAACTGATGCGCTTATTGGTTGTTTTTTCAAGTTTTGTAAAACCTTTTTAACAAACTTTCATAGTGCATTCCCGTTCATCAAAATATCGAGTTTCATAATAGGAATAAGGTGGTTGAAAGTTTTCCTTGCTGTCAAAGTAAGGATTATTTGCCTATTAAAATAATTTAGATTAGGGCTTACCTGCAATGCTGAGAAATCAGGGATAAGGGCAAATGACCTGCCATTTTTACATTGGGATTAGAGCGGGCGAGACTTCTATCTTCACCCGCTCCCCTTGAGTCCTCACCTCACGAATCGACCCTCCTTAAATTTCCGTTTACCACTTCAAAATAATCCTTTCGGAATTGGAACTGTTAATACAAGAAGCATAATCAATCAAATTTCTTCCTTCGAATCCATCCTTCTGGCTCATAATCCCAATTTCCTAGCGGTTACAGAAACATGGTTGCATAGTAATATCAGCAACTCCGAATTCCTGCCACCAAATTTCTCTACCTTTCGTAAATATAGAAATACCCGAAAGGCAGAGAAATATATAGAGGGGGGCGTTGCCCTTGTTTTTAACAGTTCTATCCCCCCCCCCTTATTGAAATTCCTCTCGAATCAAATATGGAAATTGTCGGTGCCGAATGGCATCATCCCAGCTGCACTCCCATTGCAATTTTTTCCCTTCACATACCCCCTGCCTCGGACCCTCTCTACTTCATCGAACTTGAAACCATTCTGGATCGATTTCATAATTCACACCTTTTAATTATAGCTGGCGATTGGAATTTATCCGGCATAGACAGGTATAATATGCAGTCCCTCTCTGGAAACCATGGTATTAACACTAGAGTTCTTGACATTTTCTTCAAATTTAATCTCGTCCAAACTCTCTTGGAAAAACCTACTAGAATATCCAATCACTCAATCTCTACTTTAGACCAAATAGCGGTTTCCAATAAAATCCCGGTTTCTCATTTTTCTGTTTTTGATGGCTGTTCCGACGACAAAATTCCCTTTTTAGATTTCTTTCTCCATCATACCATTCTTCAAAAACTTGCCTAAAAACTCAACTTTAATAAGACCAACTCATGGCCCCCACAAGGGGTAGGCTGACAAGGCTCCAGCCCTGGGGCCCGGTGTGATTTTAATCACTTTTTTGATTTTTTACGCTATAAATTCATCATAAAGGGGCCCCGTAAAAGTCTGGTCGGGGGGCCCATAAAAAATCCCAGCCTAGGGGCCATGGACCAACTACCCTGTCATGCAAAATATCCTTCGTACTCACTTTCCTGACTTCATCTCCTCTTCCAACGATATTCAACGTACCTGGAGTAAATTCAAAGCTGTTATCTAAAAATGCAAAGCCACTGTTCCTACCAAATGCATCTAATGATGACATCTAAATGTCTTTTAAACCCTTGGATCAACCGCGACATTATCCATCTGAAAAGAAGAATTCGGCGCGATGTCTCTAAACTCAAATTCAATGACTCTCCTACTCTTAGAAACAAAATCGGTCTCCAGTCGTAACCTGAAAGAACTCATTTTTCACCATAAATCTAATTACCTGTCCAACTCGTTGCCTAGCTATCTTAAAGCAAATCCCTCAAAATTCTAGAATTTCCTCCGCCCCACATCAGTCCGGGGTTATGAGCAGTTCTATCTATCTATCTATCCTCCGCCCCAAATCAGTCGGCACCTCCTCACTTAAAACTTCCAACTCGGACCTAACTTCTCCCCCTTGAATTTAATCGGGCAATAATTTTTAATAATTATTGCCCGAATTAATAATAATTAATAATTTAATTCGGCCTCCGAATTAATCGGGCCTTCTCTTCTGTTTTCTCCTTCGATCCCCCTCCCCCAATACATTTTTTCTGATTCACTTCTCAACTGTAGTCCTGTCTAGTTTTCGAAGTCTCCTTCTATTAGTCTCCCGAATCTTCTAAAAACATTAAAACCCCACTCTACTGGCCCCGATGGGATCCCAAATCATATCCTGAAATTCTGCGCAGATGAAATTTCTATCTCCTTATTATTTTCAACGTCTCACTAAACACATCTAACCTACCCTCTGACTGGAAAATTAATAAGATAATTCCCATCCATAAAACAGATTCACTGTCCACCCCCTTAATTTTAGACCTATTTAGACCAATCACCTCCTCTTGCTGCAAGCTCTTTGAACACACAGTTGCCAAGGAAATCCGTATTCACCTCGACTCGAATAACTTTTTCTTTCCTAACCAACACGGATTTAGATCACCGTTATCTGTATCTACGCAGTTAACACTTTTCATACATGACTTAACAGACACCATTGACAAAACCCTTCAACCCGATATCATTTTCCTAGATTTTTCTAAAGCATTTGACAGGGTGCCCCATAATAAACTTCGACTAAACCTTTCAAACCTTGGTCTAAATGTTCAACTGCTTAAATGGGTAGAGGCTTTTCTCATTAACCGTAGCCAGTTTGTCTCATACAAGGGCCAGAACTCCCCATTCCTTCATGCCAAGTCTGGCACACCCCAGGGTTCGGTCCTCTCACCATCCATTACTATTTCTAATTTATATAAATGATCTACCCGACTCCATAAACTGCCGTATCAGACTCTTCGCAGATGATTGTGTCATTGACAAAACAGTGTCTAATACATCCGACCAAGAATCTCTCTCCAACACAACCTTAACATTATTTCCGGAAGGTGTTCAACCTGGGAATTGCCCCTCGACTCTTCAAAAACAGCTTTTTTAAAGTTACCCGTGAAAGAATTCCCCACGACTTTCCTTACTCAATAATTCAATTCAATAACTTACTCGATAAAAAATTCTTCTTCCCATGGGCGTTTTAATATCGACACTTCCAACATTCTAATTAAAAACCCTCACAATTCTTTGTGAGACTCAAATTTAGTTTTGAGTTACAAATTTAGCTTCTTTTTTCAAGAACTATTATCGACTGGAACAACCTACCACCAAATATTGTAGATCAGCGGTTCTCAATCTTTTTTGACTCGCGGAGCCCTTTTAAGTAAAAAAATTCTATGGCGAGCCCCGTAGACCAATTTTTTAATTATTCATCAAAGTTACTGATTTATTTTTACTATTTAAAAATGTTTGTAATTATTTTTTTTTAAATTGTACTGTTTTTTTTATTTCTCCCGAGCCCCTGGAAAGTGAGCCCCCTTTTCGCGGAGCCCCTGGAAAGTGCACAAGCACCAGTTGAGAACCGCTTATGTAGATTGTACTAAGATTTCCGAATTTTCCTCTACCATCAATCATTTTCGTCATACATAACTTCCGCATCGTCTTGTATAGACCTCGGCCAAACAATATTGAATAAATAAATAAATAAAATTAAGGCAATCGACTCAATTTTTAACTCAAACGATTCATCGTGAGGGCGATCAACCAAACTGTTTCTCGTAAATTCAAGCCCTGGGAAAATATGAATTTTTGAACCCCTCCCTTCTATGTAGTGTTCTTTCAGGCAGAAGCATGGGGCGGGGGAAGAGAGGAGGCCCGTGATTATACTAAAAAAGACTGTCAATGCCGGGGATCTGAAAATTCGTGGGCTCTCGATACGTGCCCCGTTTGCCCATGCGAGAAACAGATCTTGACCTGACCTATACCTCACTGTTTAGTGTATTGCTCACACTGTAAATTATGAAGTCGCTTTTGGATTTATCACATACAATCCCGGTTTCTGATAAGTAGACTACTCAATTTTCAAAGATTCGAATTTCCGTGATGAAAAAACATGGCTCTTATAGAGCCTTTAAAAAGCTCATTTTTAAATGCGTTTTCAAAGCCACGGCATATCTAATAACGTTTTTTCTAGGATTCTTGACTTCAAGGGATTATAAAATTAAAAAAATAAAAATTGAACGATAAAGTTAAACACACAAAATGTTATTTTATTTCTGTGTTAGTGTTCAATTTTTAAGTTCGTGATTGAAACGATGAATGAATGTTTCAAAGACTAAAAATTGGATAGGTGTGTCATAGACAGGCCGCAAGTTTTGACGTAAATACTTTCTTTGGGCTTAGCTTTGCGTGGCAGGTAACGACATACTGAAATTGGTATTATCGGATTTGCCCTTTGAATAGCTAACAGACGCAACCAACCAATGTTGTCGA
This sequence comes from Pholcus phalangioides, assembly GCF_987345545.1. Classification (NCBI taxonomy): domain Eukaryota; kingdom Metazoa; phylum Arthropoda; class Arachnida; order Araneae; family Pholcidae; genus Pholcus; species Pholcus phalangioides. The sequence continues at coordinate 30,044,601 of NW_028301597.1, forward strand.
TTTGCGTTACGATCTTCTCGAAATACAGCATAAAACTCGTAAAATTCGTGACGAATGCGGGCTGCGTGCCTGGTGTCCACAGCGCGAGAAGTATTGAAATCGGTAGGGTATCATCGAATTCCTTCTTTTGAAATATCTAATGGATGATCCCACCGTATTTAATTTGCGTTGCGAAAATCTCTGGAGTAAAACAATTTCGTTACTAAAGCGGGCCGCGAGTCTGGTGCCCACACCGAAAAAGATAATAAAACCAGAGTGGTATCATTGGTTTTTCTTATTGAGATCTACCAGCAGACATACATACGTAACACTGATATTTTCTGAACACTTCCTGAAAAATGAGCGTTTAAATTATTCCGTTGTTCAACTTTTTGACAATGTACCCGGTATCGTCAGATGATTTAAAAGACGCATTCACGTCAAAAATTGTGAAAATTTTTCCCTGGTTAAAATTTCATAACACGAATAATTTACTGACACGTTCAAACTACGGAAATTAATAATAGTATAAGAATAGGAAAAACTGCATCAATTTTTGTAGAAAATATTTTTTTTACGCAACATGTTATTTCTATTTGCTTAGAGTGCTGAAGAAAATTAGGGGAGACTAGGGCTTTTTGTTACACGGGTAGGTTGTCACACCCCCAATTTCTCTCAGCCCTTAATTCTTCCCTAATTTCTCTGATGGTGCCCACTGTCCATAATGGTATAGTTTGTGCATCTTTTCAATGGGGATTCTTCTTCCTAGTATTCATCTGCACGTCGGACACTTTCGTAATTTTTTAGAAAGATTTTTCTAAATTTTAATTTTATTAGTACTTTTCCGTTGTCTTGGTTTATGTTTTGTTATTATGGCATGCCTTTATTAATCGATTTTATCGAGTATGTCTATTATGAAGTAATGTATATGCTATTATTATGCATAGTTGCAAACTTCCTTGTTAACAAAAAAATTGTTGTTGGATTAAATTTTTTAGATATGTAGATCTGGGGCTGGTTGTCCCAGACGAAACGAAACAGGGTTAGTTGTCTCATGTGATATCTTACCCACTAAGACAGTGTTTCTCAACCTCTGGGCCGCGGCCTGGTACCGTGTCCTGATCTTGTTCATACCGGACCGCGAGTGATTAGTGTTTCATTTTCCGTTGGTCACGTATTTAACAGGGGCTTCGATTCACAAAAACGAATGGAACCGGGCCGCGGGATCGAAAAGGTTGAGAACCACTGCCCTAAGGGAATTACGGTGTGTTAATTTGGCTTCGCTTCGTTGATTTATTTCACTATGTATGAAAAATGAAAGTATAATACTATATTATAGTGAATTCATCAACTTTATTTCAATGGGATGAGAAATTACAATTTCAGAGAATATTCTGATGTATGGCCTCAGCGTTGATTTTAGGATTGAGCATGGGACCACGGGGCGTCAGGATAAAAATTCTCAATAATTTGGAGGCTTTTATTTCACTCTGTGTGGTATGGGACCCGTTGCAACAACAGCCCCCCCCCCTTTTTTTAAGATACCACTGAGCACAAGTGGCAACACTTAGCACAATAGCCAAAATCACTGTTCAAAAGTGGCCATAAGTGAAATTAAAACAACTTGCAATATAATTACGTTGTCAATATTCATACTTTTTGAATGTAACAAGCAAGAGAAATGGGGTACATAAAAAATATATATATAAACCTAAGTAATCAATTATTTCAGCTTTTTTCCCCCCATTTTGATGGGCAGATTGAAGAAGAGAATTCATTGTAAATTTTATAAAGTTTATTCAGTTCCACCATTTTCAATGTTTTATAATGAGCGAATACCTAATTAATGTTGTGTGACAACATACCCCATGGTCTGTGATAACTTGCCACGTATATGGGAGTTGGTTGTCACACTCGACAAGATATATTCAAAAATTAATACTTTACAGGAAAAAAAAAGCAATATTTCTGCATTTGTAGTATTTCTAGTACAAACCAGTTATTCAAATTTATAATTGTGATAATTGAAATACTGAATAAATGTATAAGTCGACATTACAATTATATTAAATTAATTGAAATGTCAAAAGTGTGACGGCTATTCCCGGTGTTTCAGTTGAATGAAAAATTTGAATTCGGATTTTCCATTGAAATTTCCACTGAGATGCCAATCTGCCGCAATCAAAGTCTATGGGAATGAATGAAATTTTGTCATGGAAAACCATAGAAAAATGATTATTCTGGTTTTGGTTTTAAATATTTAAAGTGCTCATGCGAATGGTATTTAAATAAAATGAAAAAAAAAATTATGAACCATTTTTCATATTATTGTGAATCGTGATCTATTACGAAACCATTAAAGTGGTCGGCGCTCTTTTCGAGTACCCCAGTGTGAGAGAAGCGAACACAGAATCAATGAATGTATGAGCCGAGCGACGTAAATGTATGAGCCGCAACTTGAGAAGGACCGGCCGGCTGCCGATGCATGTGCTGCGTTTCGCCGCCCGTCTCGCGTAAACCCGACGCGAGCAAAAAACTACGGCTTCGAAAATGCGGCAGTGGCTGCTGCTTTTGCCGACGGGAAACGTGATACCAGCGGCTGTTGCGACCGTCGATTCGCGTGCCAAACAAATCGATTTACTCTCTCTCTCTGGGCCTCACGTATATAATAATGGCTACTACCCATTCTCAGCACTTCTCATAATGATACCCACGGTCAGGTCTCGATGGGAATTCAGTGGTTTTCACCGCTGAACACGTACTTGAAAATTGATTGATAAATGAAATGAACACTATATCGGATAAAGCCAACGTCTCGAAAGGTGATATTTTCACTAGCGTTTGAAATAACCACAATCCTTTTTGATATACATGGATTGATTCCATTTGCTGAATCGAAATTCTATTAATTAATTTTTTAATCACATCGAATAGTTTTGAAACGACCATAAGCTATCGATTGAATCATTTATAATTTTCCAACTAAAATTCTTTTTGTAATTGATTCTACTTGAAATTTTGAGAAATAAATAACGTTGCATCTTTTTTTTCACATGAAACTAAAAATAATGATAATTATTTTCAAGTTTTAAAGTTTTTTTTGCTCTTTTTAATTTCATACATTAGTTGAAAATTTCGTCTGGTTTAAACTGTCACTTGTCCGCTTATTCAAAAAGCAAACATAATGCAAATCACGCATGCATCCAAGGATTAATTAAATTACCCTGATTCGGATTAAAGAATTGGTCTAAGCTATAGTTGTCTTAAGCAGTGCCTTCTTAATGGATGGGGACCACCCGAGAATGGCCCGGGGGTCTCAAGAGAAGAGAGGTTTCATAAAATTAAGATTTGGCTAAATTTTTCACAGTAAATATGTAAGTTTGCCTGTGGAGCCTCAAAAAATTCACTTGGCCTGGGGGGGGGGGGGCATTTTGTTCTTACGGCTCTGGCCGTAAATATGTTAACAAACGTGCTCTTTATACAGGCCCCTGCGCTGCATCGTTAACTTGTAGAAAATCTTCTCGGAAAGATTGCCCATAATTAGAATAACTTCTTTCCATTTTGTGCATAATGCATTCATGGCCGAAGGGCATCCGTCAGTTCAGACAACTTCTATTAGGCTATATGAAACAATGATGACTGTTTTTATTTCGGTACAAAATATAATAGAAAAATATCCAACCAATCGCTAAAGACAGTGATTAATTACACGCTGCTCAAAAACACCGATTATAGCCGAAACGAAACACACCCGTATTCGCATATTTGCATATTTTAGAGAACTATTAACGAATCCCCATAATGGAAATAACTTTTACGCAACGATAACATGTATTCCTTAAATACTACTTATCTCAGATAAATTATCTTCCTCCTTTTTACGTTGGTCAATTTACCAGAAAACAAGAAGCTGAAACGCCTCCTAGTCATTAACAACGAACGATGCAGTCCTTGATTCCACAGTGATTATCCCTAGCTTAAAACTGCAAAAGGAAACCATATTCTCGTTAGCTACTGGTAGTACGTACGGACCACAGAATCGGTTGGTCACTAATGACCGATGATGTACCGGTCATTAGTGCTGTCAAGTTTATTGTGTTCATTTCTACAGACAACAGGCGTTTATTAATGGAAATGCAAGTGTCTCTCTATATGTGCCGTAATTTTCTTTTGACGTTCACTTAAGTATGTATAATCATTAGATATATTAATTTCTTTTAAATTTATCAGTATTGGAAGCATTTCGAAATTTCGGGAAGATAAAACTTTTTTTAAAAATAAAATTTACTATTGCTAATGTCCTTTCAAAGACTTGAAATCCTTTTTGTTAGATTTTTCCTTAAGCAAAAAAAACTTGGGGTAGGCTGTGTCATAGACACGGGTGCAAGTTTTGACGTTAATACGTTCTTTGTGCCTACGTTTGCGTGGTAGGTACTGACATAATGGTTTTGGCACCATCAGATTTGTCTTTGGAATAGCTACCGGACGATACCAATGTCGTCCATATTCGTTGCAAACCTTTCGAGATACAGCGTAAAACAATTTGGTTACGGAAGTGGGTTTGCAGGACTGGTGCCCAGACCAGAAAAGGTATTAAAACCGGAGTGGTATCATTAGATTTGTCTTAAAAATGCCCATCAGACGACGTCTTTGGTTTCTATTTGCGTTGCGAACCTCTCAAGATAAGACGTAAAGCAATATTTTAAGAAATCGAGCTGCGAGCCTGATACCCATACACCGAAAGAGACGCCATTAGTATTTATTTGCGTTGCGAACCTGTGGAGATATAGCGTAAAACAATTTCGTTACGAAAGCGGGACGCGAACTTGGTGCCTAGACCGGAAGAGCGTAGCCCGTGTTCGAACCCCACCGTCCTTACAGCGGTGATCGGCTGAAGTTGGTTTTCTGTGGTTCCCAACTTCGAGGCGCGAATGCGAGCCGATCTCCCCGTCAAAAAGTGTCGCCACAGAGAGCAACCGGCCTACAAGCGCTACAAATATTCAACCATTACACTTCACTCACTTCTGAAACATAGATGGCAGCAATGACAAATCAGACACAATACTAGATACGCACTCAGATTGTTAAGTACACTTCCGGCACAACTCATTAGGTAGCAAATTGCCCATGGCGATAGAGTTGAGTTGTTCTCGTTTCGAAAGAAAGAAAGAAAGTCCGGAAGAGGTATTGAAACCAGAATGGTATCATCGGGTTTGCCTTAACGAGATCTCCCCGCAGCCATCAAAAAAGCACTGATACGGAGTAGTAGAGAAATGCGGCGTCTCCCATAGAAGCTTCTACGCCCAGAAACGCACGTTTCACTAATGGCCCCCACATCCTGGACTAGGGCCCCTAGGCTGGGATCTTTTGTGGGGGGGGGGGGCCCCGGACCAGACTTTCACGGGCCCTTTTATGGTGGATTTATAGCGTGAAAAAAAAATAATGAAAATCATCCCGGGCCCCGGGGCTGGAGCCTTGACAGCCCACCCCCATGTGGGGACCATGGTTTCACTACTACTCATAGGACTGAATACTTCTTGAGATGTGAGCGTTTGAATTATTTAGAACTTTTGCGAGTGCACCCAGTATCGTCAGATGATTTCAATGACGTATTCACGTCAAAAAATAGATCAAGAACGTGACTGACGAGTCAGATAACCTTTCACCGAAGTCATCATCTTTCGCATCGTCAGTTGATGATGATTGAAGACACGATGCATTTGCATTGGATGTGACGACCGCAACTCTGACCGCAGAACCATCCCCCACGTTTCATCCGTCATGGTCTCCTCCCTCTTTTTTGGTATCTCGTGATCATCGTTCAGGATAATTATCATAAATAGGAAAAAGTAGTATAAAGAGCTATTGTGCGTAAATTCATTACTCCACAATATATGCTAATACCTTGTAAAACTGCTTGTGGTTGACCGCTCGGAAATATAAGCCTACAACTCTTCAGTTCTATTTACTGAAAAATTTGAAAACGTGTAGTTTCATGAAAAAAATTTTCATCTACGTCATATCAGAGTCATTTAGGGCAGATCTGTAACTCATATACAGGGCGATTACTCAATATCCCATGCCGCATTTTATTGGCGAACCGTTCATCCTAGAGGCATAGGCCTACATCCAATCGGAAAAAATACCCAAATAATGTGCAGGCATCAGCACGCCATTTATGTTGCAAAGAGTTGAATAATTATTAAAATTTAAAAAAAATTAACTTTTTATACGGACACCCTTTCCTCAAAAACCTAATTGGGAAGTTGGTGCCCTGTCTTTCCTGAGGCCAAAAAAATCCACGTTACCAAGTGCAATATTCACTGAGATATTTGAATTCAAAAATTGGGAAAGAACAACATAAATAAAGAAAATAAGCGTTGTCCGTTAGTTTTTGCTGTTCGGTGAATTATAATAATGAAATGTCGATGGTAATCTCGTATGTTCTGCATTCATGACAAGAAGATAACGTAAAGAAGATAGGCGAATGCAAGTTAGCATCTGTCGATGACTAAAGAATGTAATTATATGGGGCCATGGTCAGGGTTCACAACGCGATATATAAATCCGAAACCTATCCATTCGATGGATAATATCCACGATAAAAACCGAAGATTATTCCTAATCTTTAACAAAGCGTCGGAACACATTTTTCTCCACTTAATCGGCTATTACGTACCGCAATCGCTGATATCCGTTCAAGCGAGGTCTATTGTACTATCAATAGACTGCTAGACGGCAGCAGTCCAGTGGTTAGGGGAGCTAGTCTCTGAAGCCCCGTTCACATGGGAAATAGAAAAAGCAGGTTTAAAAAACCCGCTTCAAGAATTTTCACCAATGACTGCTCTCCATTTCTTTCCTTATGAAGGAAAAAAGTCGTAAAGCAGGTTCTATAGATTCCAATGCTACCACAATATTTGCACATGTGAACGAGGCTTATCTGTGCAGGTCAGGGTTCGAATCCCGAAGCGGGTGAAAATCGCAGAAAACGCACGCAGGTTTCGATTCACGCTGGAACGACAAAAAAGTGCAATAATAACTACAAAAAATATTTATTTGATCAATTATTACAAGAGTTGTTGGAAGCGGCGGCCTGGCGTCATTGCACAGTCCACAACGACCCTTGCTGAGTGGAAGGTAGCCATCTCCCGTAGTAGTTGATCGATCGTGGCGAAGGTATATAGTATGGTGCGGACAACGCCTTAACGGATATTGCTGTTGGTACATCCGCTGTGTTAAGTGCCCATTGCCATCTGCTCGACCGTAAATCAGACGCATATCAGCGTATTCCTCGTTCGTGTAGTCAGCCATCACGATATTCATTGAAACAGGCAACTAACTGCTACACGCACTTACTACCGCAATAGCGCTAATTTACGTCGTCCTACCGCCAGCGCATGCGTTTCGCGAAGCTGCTTACATCAAATATGGTGAGCGAACCCACGAACGCATTCAGCGATCAACTGACGTCCACCTTCCGTCTCCTCTGGACGCGATTTTCACCTTCTCAACGGGGTTTGCGACACCCTGTTCCATTGCAAGTTTTGTTCCTCTTGATGCGTACTAACAATCCTCAGAGTCTGTTGGTCTATTTAAAGAAAACACCCGTATATATAAAAAATGATAGCACGTGCAAAGCGTACAAACAAAATCGCATTTCTCCTATTGTGACTCCACCTCAACTAAAAATGCATCAGAACAGCGTTTCTTAACCCTTTTCGCCCGTAGCCCCCCTTTGAACCATACATTTTTTCTTCTGGCCCTCTTTTTTCTGTATTTCAGTGTTAAAATTTCCCTTAACTCGAAGTTTTCCTCCTTTAATGAAAAAATTAAATTAACTTCCTTAAGTGAGCTAAATAGCAGTTACAGATATAATTTATCATTTAACAAGAGAATTTAAAATTTATAAATGGAATTCTGCGTTAAGCAATAGCATTTATCAATAGAATTGAGCATTTAGTAATAGAATTCAGCATAGTAATAGAATTCAGCATAGTAATAGAATTCAGCATAGTAATAGAATTCAGCATAGTAATAGAATTCAGCATTTGAGAGGTAAATTAATATTAGCATTTAGCAACAGAATTCGGCATTTAGCAATAGAATTCGGCATTTAGCAACAGAATTCAGCATTTAGCAATAGAATTCAGCATACGGTTATTTTATATAATGCATCTTTCTTTTCCCTACTCTGAAATCAGAATTTTCGTAAGTCGAACTAACGACAACTCGAAGTTTTTTGTTTGCCGCTGCACATTCGACCCCCCTGTATTTCCCATTCATATTTTTTATGGGCGTCTTTTTCAGTCACCTCGGTGGGTGTTTTGCCTGTTGTGGCCTTTGTATTTGCAATTTCAATATTCGAGTTTTTTTTTATTGCATCCAATACTTGTAATTTGTGGCACAAACTCAAATCCTATTTTTACACGTTGATTTGTTCCAATTGCAATAACTTGGCTTTTGTGCAGGTTTTTTGAAATTTTTACTTTAATCAAAAAGTGTCAGCGCTCTCTATTGACTTAACAGAGAACAAAAATTTAAATAAAATAATTTAATAAATTGAAGTTATCCTGGTCAATAAAATCTTCAATATTGTCCCAATAGAAAAAAAATTTAATTTCAAAAGATTTTATCTGCATAAACGAGTTATGCGTTTATCCGTTACCTGATCAAAAGGGGTAAATTGTATATGTATTTTTCAAAGTAATAAATGGGTCTGCAAGAACCGTAGTAGACTTGTTTGCACAAAAATTTAGTCTTCCCGGATTGGTGTCTCTCGATTATGTAAAATTTTATAATGTTTGGGGAGCATTTCATCAGCTACTTCCTTTATGACAACTTTCCCCCCTTTTTACTGTGTTGTGTTTTAACGCGAAGATTTGTAAATAATACACTCTCCTGGCTCTTTCACTCTCTACACATACATACACTACACGACTTATGCACAAACTTGCCTTTTTCCATCACATGATGATCTGTGAGTCGCCAGACAGCCTGCAAAGGCTGATCAGCGACGGAAACGTTCATGTCTGGTCTGGTATAATATGGAGTGGTTCATATTTATTTGTGTATTCTTTCAAATGGGATTTCAAGCGTCCCTATCCTCCCGCTAAACTTGCTAAGTTGCAAAAACTAAACCTCTGCTAATAATTGCTAAACCTGCATAAGTTACTTTTCTTGTCCATTTCAAACAGAATATATATATACAATCGATCCCGCTCATAACATTTTTCAAGAAACCGTGAGTAAGCGGGAAAACGTTTCAAGCGGGAAATGTCTATAAGCTATAGTTTTACACCGACCGTAGCTTTTTTGTGTCCCATTTAATTTATTAACAAACATTACGGTACACATACATACAGATTTCATAAGAAGTAATTATTTGTTACAACAAACTATAGCAGTCAAGTTTCTGTAAAATCTGGATATCATCACATGTAGCACATTTTCTTGCTTTCCCACAAAATGCCGAAAAGTTTCCGGTCCTTTAATTGATTCTGCAAACGTTTCAACTGGAGATGACTGTATGGTTATCGTCTACAAATTTAAGAATTTTAATTTTTTTCTCTAAACTTAGAGCTTTTCTTTATTAACTTTCTATGAGTTCGCAAAAAATCATCTAACGCTTTCACTTGCTTCATTTTCCGAAATTCCAAGGGGCATGAAAGTATCGTATTGGCAGTTCTGTGAAGAATTAAATTCGAAGTAAAGTAGGGAAATCCGGTTTTTCCTCTTATCTGAAGAAGCCGCTTTTAAATGCTACTTGATGCTGGCGTCTGAAAAATCTGTCAAGTTGTTTATATTTTGTGTCCATGCTTGATTTTGTATCAATAAATTCAGAAGTAAATGCGAAAGGCCGCCGTTCATTCCTTTGTTATATGCAATCGTCTATAACACCTCTGTGAGAAGATTAATTTTTTTGGAATCGATCTAATATGGCAAATTTGAATAAGAACGCAAAGGACGAAAAAGTAACCTCTTCTGAGAACTTTTTCTAGATCTTATCTGTTGGTCTCCCTATTCAGAGACACAACTTCGATCAACCTTGTGTATTTGAACAGTGGTAAGGGTAATTATGCTCTGCAACCTATTGTTGGACAAAGCGAGAGAACAAGAAAAAAAGATAACGCTAGGCACACACATAATCACCATTTTTCGCTTCTTTACATGAAAAAAAAAAAAGTGAAAAAAAGTACGCTGATTTCTCCAGGGAAGAAAAATTCCAATGTGAATTTTCCGAACGTTGTAAGCGGGAATAGCAAAAAATTTAAACGGTGGAAGACGTTCCAGGAGAAGTTAACATTATCAATATAGGAAAAAAGTAAAATTCATGAAAATTAGTCGTACTAAGCGGGAAAACATTCTAAGCAGGAACGCTATAAGCGTGATCGACTGTACATAGATTCACAAACAGGATTAGTACGTCTCCTCACCATTAAAGCAATTGTACCGATGCACCGTATTTGTCGTATAACGCAGCGTTTCTCAACCTTTTTTTTTACCCAAGGACCAGTAAAAGGTCTGAAACATGTCGACGGGTCCCTACGAGCAGTTTGTATATAATACACGTATTTTACAGAACATTCCTGTATTTTTGGGGTGGACCGACTTTTTCATGCAATTGGCTCGAGTTTTAACGAAGTTCTTTTTAATGTTACCTTTACTTATACTGTAAACGCAGATAATTTCTATAAAATATAAACTTTGATAATTATGACTATAAATATTAATCTCATATATTCATATCTTTATACAAGATATACTGAAAAAGGCTATTTTATGTGTGGAGATATTAATTTTTTTTTAAAAATTTCATCTCTCTGCCGCTACCGGAACCCGAATTCCTCGAATGCCGGTCGAGTGCTCTACCAATTAAGATATATTGACAGAAAGAATATTTCTTCATTAAGCGCATATACAGGGTGCATAGCAAACAGGGGGTAGGCCATTTCACTGGTGAACCGTTGATTTTTAGTTGGCATCAGGGAAGACAGGGCAACCACTTTCTAATTCGGGTTTTGGGTACACGGGAGCAGGGCCGGAGGGAGCAAGGGAGGGCAACTGCTCCGGGTGCCAAAATTTAGGGGGGTGGCAATTTTAGGTGGGAACGAAGAACACCGTTACAGGGTTATCTAATTTTGAAGTTGTAGGGGCGACTGAATCATGCTTGCCTCGGGCGGCCAAAATCCTAGTTACGATCCTGACGGGGACGGTATAAAAATTTTTTTTTAATAACTATACAACCGCTTGAAACCACGAGCGACATATCTGAGTACTGCACGTTATTTGGATATTTTTTCTAATGGGAAATATGCCTATAGGACCAACGGTTCACCAGTAAAATGCCATATGCCCCGTTTTATATGCACCTGTATATTCATATACTTTATTTGTCATGTTCAACCTTTTTTTTTCCGGGAACCGCAACAATTTACTACGATTTCCAGTGATTACCCCTCCACTTACCTCACATTGGTAATTTTTCAACAGTAATTTGTGATTTTACCGACTTATAGCAATATTTTTGGTGACAATTGGCCTTGTCCGTAAGCCTTATTTCCGTATTTAAGACCCTGATTTTTCGTATGTTTTCCTCAATGAAATGTGATCACAAGGTTTTTGAAGTTTTTTTCGTGAGATACATTTCTCTCTCTCTCTCTCTCTCTCTCTCTCTTACTTTGATTTGCAATAGCCCTTAATTTCAGCAATAATTGACAATTTTATTGAGAATTGCGTGTTTTGGCGGCAATTAGCGATATTCCATGTATAAGATGGCAATTTTTAGGGTAACTATGTGGTAACTATGAGTATGAGGGTGTAGTCTTTTAATCGAACCCAAGAGGATATTACCAATATCAGTTTCACAATTAAGAAGCTTTTTTTCAAAAGGGAACATATTTCCACTTCTGCTAAATTTACAGTACAAGTAAAAACCGTATTCCTCCCTTTACAAAAGTAGAAAATAGCTCAGCAAGGTGGCATACGGCAGTGGTATAAGAATATTTAAATACTATACGATATTTCTTTATCAACATTCAAGAGATTTATCCACATTTTAATTTTTGGAAATATTCCGTTTTGAAAGGAGATGGAAATGTTACCTTTCGGTTAAAATTCGAGCTGGTCAAGCCAAAAGAATTGAAAATTTCTACGTCCCTTCTTGGTTTCAAAAGGTTTCAACTGGCTGAAGGGGTGTGTTTCGCGCTTAAGCTTACTGCCCTATCATCATTAACATAAGAAATACGATCATTTTACAATGGGACCTTCCCATAACGGACACCTCGACTGACGAACGCGATTCTGAATTACATCTTTTGCTACTCAATGTATCTTACTACCTATAAGTACCTTGTATTAACGGACACTACTCGTTAGCGGACAAATTGTTCGGTCTCATGGGTGTCCGTTATCGAGAGATGAAAAATTACCGAAGTACATGAAAAAGGTGAATATATGTGTGTTCCGTTCTGATAGAAACGGCTAACTTTACATTGCAACATTCCTGTTTGAATAATCCCGGTTGCATAAACTGACACAGTTTATCCCAAAAGGATCCATAAACCCTTAAAAAGTACATTCCAGAAAAAAGTGGAAATGCTCCCTTTTGAAAATAAGCCCCTCAATTGAACAAATTCTCATTCTATGAGAATCGATGTCCACTTGTAAAGCCTCTGGTCCGCAGACTATAGGTCGAGAAACCCTAGTATAACGTATTTGTCTATTCACAGTATGTAAATTCATAAATACCGTTGTATTTATAAATTTTTATTTTTATTCATGTTGCATATGTATTCAGCTTGCATTGCATGACAGCTTGGGTCAAGTAGGTTTTTTTTTTATCTCTCTCTCTCATTCCTTACATGTGAAGGTACTTGACCGTGTTTCGCGCTTAACCTACTTCCTTAGACACCAGACAAACCACTTATTCGGTGGCCGTCGTCGTAGCGAGCCACCTTCCTTGGCCACAAATAATAATAATAACAACAACAACAACGAAAAATAAAAAACATGAAAAAAAAGACGAAAAATTGACTCTGCAACCAGTAATAATAGCAAGCGGTGGCGTATGATGGCGTGGTGGCCACTAGTTCTCCGACCGGAACCTTCTTATATATGTATGAGTTCATATTTGCTTCGGGCACCCGTTTGAACGTTTCTTTTTTCAATATTTTCACTTTGCTGTTGACCCGAGTCAGTAAACTGTGTAGTAGCCACGAACCTATTCCACAACCTGTACATTTTTTTTTTCCATCTCGTTTTATCTTGAAATCGTGTTTTTTGTGTGTCGTTTGTTGGTCAAGTGCTTCGTTTTCCGATTCTTCTCTGTATGTATTACACAATAGCCATATCAGAAATGTCTCTATTACCCATAGATTCCAGAACTATTTATTTGATTGTTCTTTGTAAATACTCTAGATTCAGAGCCAATTTCGGATTCAAATGAAACTTTAGCGACCTTAAAATCTTAAAGATTACAGTCGGTCCTGGATTTTTTGCGGTCTTTTTCCTAGTTTTCTGGGAAACATTTTTTGCAGTGCTAATTCTCGTATCGGAACAAAATATACAATGTACGAGATAAATGAACGTTTTAAAGAAAACCCTCCTAAAGATTTCTCTAGTGCTTCTGGAAATGTTTGTAAAAACATTGTTTTGCCACTGTTTAAATGTTACTAGAAGTGCAAATTTTAAATAAAAATTCTAAGTATTGACAGTAGTTTTTAATATAACCTAAATCTACACGTCTCCCACGAGAAAAGGGCTGTGTTTCTGTGGGTGTAATAAAAAGGGTATGCAAGTTATGCATTTTACATTACTTGTATATTATATACAATTTTCAAGTTATACAATAGCCTACATAACTTGCCTTCTTGCATACTATAACGGTCATTATTAAATCTGCAAAAATTGAAGAGAAAGGGTAAATCTCATCTCCCAATATTTTGTATGAACAATAGAAAAGCTTGGACTAAGAAAACACTTTTCCTGGATTGGTTTAAGTGGTGTTGTGTTCTGGAAGTCAGAAGGCACCTTACCAATAAAGATATCCTATTCAAAGTTCTTTGGACACCGGATAATATCCCTGAACACCATGGTGTTGAAGTCCTTTATATGCCTCCTAACTCAACACTTAGCATTCAGCTGCTTGATCAAGAGTTATATAAACGTTCATGACGAACTATCCAAGAAGATGTAAATGCAATGCATGAAACATCTGAACGAAACAGGCTTAAAACATCTGAAAGTCATGGATTAATTTCACCGATGCCATTAGTGTCATTTCTGGAGCCATAGGAGCTATAAAGATGGGAACAGGCACTTCTGTTGAAGAACGTTTGACCACAACGTACGCCCGAGAACGCATCCATTTCTACGGAGGCAGCCGAAGAGATTATAAGAGACATTTCCACGTTAGCGGAAGGTGGATTAATGTGGACATAGGAGAAATCAGAGAATTAATTAACAGTGATTCAGAAATTGACGGAGGAAAAATTTATCGAGCTGACTGCTCCTAAAACTGAAGCGATACCACATGGGGATCAAGATTAACCCTTTAAGTGGTTTTTAAAATTTTCCTGATCCGCATTATAACTGCCACATAGGAAATAAAAGCGTGTTAAGAATCCGAGATATTTCGGTGTGACCGAAATAAAGCAGATCGAGTTTGACGAGGTAACTCGGGATTGCCGCTCTAAAGGTTAAGAAGTGGGAAACAAGTTCATTACGACGAACTACATAGTGAAAGGGCTTCGTTAGTTTAAATGTGCAATGACTTTTTACCGTGACATAGACCCGTCTATGGCATGCTGTTCACACGTAGAAAAATTATCGAGGAGAGGCCTTATTACCAAACTCTACCAAATTTACTGACATAAAGAAGAAACTGCTGACAGACATCATAAAGTTCATTCTGGAAACATTGCCCGAGAATCACTGGACACCTTTTTCTAAGGGTTAAAAGGGGAAGCCTTTTAACCCTTTCTAGTACTGCCACACGAAGCAGATATATACGAGATCGAGAAGCGTAAAAAGCCGAAATTTATAGTTTGCATTATTCGCGAATATTCCGTTTTCTCAGTGACCCCCGGAACGTAGCCTATACGAATACTTAGGGACAACTGTATACAGTATTTGGAAAACATTTTCATGTTACACACCCATGAAAACATGGATCCGACAAACATTTTCTTCAATATTTCTGAAGTTTTTAAATGTATGAGTCGTATATTTTTTTAGGGCTGGTGAACAAGCAATCTTTCCGAGTTGTGCCCTGATTTGAGCCCCGGAATGAGAGTTTTCAGTTTATCGGGATCTGCCAAAGATCGGTGTTCATGGCAAAAAGACATTGTTAGGGTCAAAAGTTTAATGGACTTCTTTCTACTAGGATTTCTTAGCACTTTAAAATTCATCTACTAATTTGAATACAGTAGACCTGTGTTATTTATAGAGATCGGAAGTTTAGGCGCGAAATATTTTGAAAATACCCAGTCAAAAAGGCACTAAAACTGCTTAAAATAAGCACTAGAATAAGGCGTAAAAAAAGGGAAAAATAAGATATTAAAGAGGTCCAAAAAATGACTGAAATGGCTAAAAAAAACTCGCTCCGTCTGTGTTTTTATATTAGTTTATAATAATTGCATTGCAGTCGATTCGTATATCAACGATTCAAGCATATGGCCAAGAGGGATAACCGATTATGCGGGAACAATTCAATTGGCATTTTGCAACGTTAGTATAGTTTGTACTATATTGAAAACTGATGAAGGATCAATATAATAAAGCTTTTCGAGTAAATCAGACATCAAAAATGAAACGAAAATTATATTCATTACAATGATCACAATATCTAAGATTTTTACTTTTCATTAGGAAGGTTGGCGTCCTCTCTATTAGCTAAACAGAGAACAAAATATAAATGTACGCTTTTTGAGGGCAACTTAAATATTTTTAAAGGCCAGTACCCTATTCTCAGTCAGTTTTTTTTTTTAAATCTTAACTTAGTAACATATCTTCTATCTCAGTTCCAAATGTTTCATTTAATGAAAACATGCGCAATGCACATTCCCTCTTCTGCTTACGCATTTAGGTCCGGCTTACACGGGACGACCAGCAACTTTCAGACTCCCAAATGTTGTCTTCAGTCGGCTTTCGCTTAAACGGATATCCGATAACAGCGCACACAATATCCGATTAAAAGGAGTACTCGATTATGCGGGGAACAATTAACGTTTTGCAACATTAGTATAGTTTGTACTACATTGAAAACTGATGAAGGATCAATATAATAAAGCTTCTCGAATAAATTAGACATAAAAAATGGAATGAAAATTATGTTTAATTACAATGATCACAATACCCAAAATTTTTATTTTTCATTAGGAAAATTTCGCGCCCTCTATTGGCACAGCATTAAATAAAAATAAAACTTAATGTTCGAATGAAGACAACTTGAATACGTGGAGGCTATAGTACCCACTCTCAAATGTATTTATCTCAACTTGGTAATATATTATTTTCCATCAATCGGTTGAAATCATCATAATAAGCAGAAAGATGAGAGAAATCTTATCAAAAAGATGAAAGAAAGAGAGAAAGAAACTATGAGAGAAATTTTTGTGCCGGAGGATTTTATCCGTTTAAGCGGGTTATTTGCCAAAATCATTTTTATTCGTAAAAATCATTATCCGATTGAGCGGGGCCGACCGTATTAGCCAAGCTGAGTTGATACTATCGGACCAAAAATAAGTTCTTGTGATCCTTCAAGCCTATGTCGGCGATTTTATTCAACAATAGATGTGTAATTAGCCAACATGAAAAACAATGTTAATTAAAATTAAAGGACAATAATTTTTTAGAATAATTATCATTATGTTTCAAAAGAATCTGCTCTAATAATCTCGATATGAGTTTGGTAGTAAATTGATTGATATCCGAAAACTATGTATAAAACAGATGTAAAGTCTGTCGCTTCTATGCCTGGCAATATCAAGCTTTGTCTGATGGTCTATCTCTGAAGTATTTAACTCCTATTTGAGTATAAATAGAGTGGGTGGGGGGGGGGGGTCTTGTGATAGGAACTAATGCTATGAAACGAAATTTTTATAGAGAGCAATTCCTCTGTTGTTCTCGAAGTTCTCGAAGCCTAACATATCTCAGTTTTATGGAACATCGCTTCTGAAATTCAAAGAAAAACATAAAACAATGTCGAAATAGGCATTTAAACAGGAAAAATTCAAAAACAGCATTTTCACAACGAAGAAAAAAAAATGAAAATAGGCAAAAAAAACCCGACATTTTTTTTATGACATTTTCCCTGAACTTCCAGGCTCTAGTTACTGAACACATGGACGAGTTCCAGCTTTAAATATACAATCAGTAGAGAAGAAATAACTCTCACTGATTACTGTCTATTTGCATAAATATCTTTTTTTTTATGCAACAACGCATTTTTGTTCCGATGTATAAAATCGTTTATATCAAACGCAGAAACCCATTTCAACTTTTCGGGAAGAGCATAAATTGGACGGCTTTTATATGAAAGGAACCAAGCGCCATTAACTCAAAACTGAGAAAAACTATTTAAAGTTATCTCTTAAATTTTAAAAATAATAACCCTTTTTGTGAAAAAAGCATTACGCGATGACTTTAGGTGCATATTAAACTGTTTACTGTTACACAATACCATTAATATTCCCCTTCCCTCACAGCTTCATCATTGGTTCTCTTTAAATAATTTCAAATTAATATTTATCTAAAAGGAACCAAGTAAAGTTTGACAATATGTAATTGGATATTAACATGTCATATGTTAATATATTAATATGGGAAAAATACAAATATTTAAATAAAAAGTCCCATCTTTTTAATAGTTCAGATGTCTCGGCATATTTTAAAAATATTAAAAATGGCACTTGGTTCCTTTTATATAAAAGCCATCCACAAAATATGCTTAAGAGAAACCTCGGGTGAAGACGGAAATGCACAGTGTAATCGACACATGAAATTTATCATTCTAATTTAAACATTCCATGAACTGCACTCGCTAAATTCTGAGGTGCTCTATTTTTTTTTAAACATATCCGAACATGGAAGTGCTTTAAGTGTATAAAATGCTCTTGAATGCCGTTAAAACTCGTTTTCGGTGCTGTATAAAGGCCCCCTTTATTTATGGCAGAGATTCCTACCTATTATATATATTACTGCTATATATTTTTACGCCTTAACTGGCGGTCCAATCGCGGACGAAATATTTCGTCCAAACACCAGTCGAATAAATTTAATCCAGTTCAGTGTGTCTCTTTCTTCTCTCCTCACCATCACTTCATTGTAACCCTATGAAGCGAAGTTGTTTTTTTTCCCCCGTTTTTTATATATTCCTGTTAATGATTCCCCCTTCCCCCCATTTTATGTATATTTCTACTATAAACATGTAAGAGCGGAAACACGCAGGATGAAAATGAAAATATAAATCTATTGTGTGTGCGTATATATATATATATATGCCATCTATTTTCTTTTTCTATTTAGTTTTTTTTCCCTTTTCGATTTTTTTTCTTCTTTTTCCTTCTATTTTTTTCTTTCCCCTTCTTCCTTTTTCTAACGCGCGGATAGGTTAGGACAAGGTTACCAGATTTATCGCCGATTTTTCAAATACAGATCGCCCAAATTTGTTGCCAAAAGCTTGAACGGGAAGGAATTGGTTGGTTCTAGGTAAGAATTTTTTACTAAACGTCCTTCACCTCGAGATAATTCTATATTACAGGCCTACCCATATAATCAAATAAAACCTTTTCTTATCTCATAATCCTTCCTCCTTTTCGGTCTGCTACAGCGGTGTTTCTCAATCGCCTGGCCACCGCCCGGTACCGGGCCCTGACATCAGTCAAACTGGGCTATGGGTGATTCGCCGTTTCATTTTTCATATTTATTTCCTATCAGTCGAGTATATGACAGAGCAGAGTTGCAACTAGATACTACGTCAGCTGGGGCAAGCACTCATTTTGGCACCCCGTGTAATGCAGTAGGATCAGTTAAAGCAGGGATTCTTAATGTATGGGTCACAGGGGCTTCAGAGATGGGTCGTACAAAACCTCTTACAGCCAGGGATTTTTGAGCTATGATCACGACCGCAGCTTTATTCGCATGGTACGCACTCCGAAATGGGTCGTACAAATCTACTTACTGTCCTGTTATAAATGCACTTATTGTGTGACTAATTTCACTAATTTTGAAAAACAAACAGTTTCATGTGTTGCGATGCTAATTTTTTTTCTGATTTTGGATTGCGGCTGAAAAGGTTAAGATTTCCCTGAGTTAAAGGGTGAATTCGACGCCCCCTCTGGTCCAGCGTCGGGGGCACTAGACCCGCCTGCTTCAGCCTATTCGCGGCCCTGTGACCGGGCCTTCCACTCACAGAAGAAAAATGAGCCAGGCCACTGTGCTACACCGTCCAACAAAGGTGATACCACTCAATCACTGATCTTAGGAAAGAATAGTCTAACAGAGTGGTTCTAACTCCTGTCACTCTCTCTCTCTCTCTCTACACCCAGAATATTCTAAAAAAGAACCGCTTCAAAGAACAGAGTAAGCAATCATTAGTGCCAACAGCTGGCCACGACGGCCTTGACAAAGGTTGGCGACACCCCTAGGAGAGAGCTTTGAGAAACAATGGTCTAACACTACAAAAAAATCTCCCGTTTAGATTTTTTTATTTGTAGGTCTACAGTAGGCTATATTGCCTAATATTAGAAAATTATAATGCCGTGGATAATATAAGCTTATAGATGATTCGATGATTCCCTCGAACGGTGTGCTATTAGATCATTCAGGAGACGCCAGGTATTTTAAGGCTGTAACTTTTTTCGAGTAGTGTGTCACAGTGATTTAGGGTGCTGTTTAAATGCTTCAAGAGCAAACAAGGGTGGCACGAGATGTTTAAAATTCCCAAGGATGCCACGAACGCAAAAAAAAAAAAAAAAAAAGGAACCCATCCTATTGTATTCTGTTTTCTTAATAACACGAGGGATGACCATTAGAGATGTCTGGGAGGATTTGTTTCCAGATCAACCGTGATACTTTTCTGTACTAGGTTTTCTCTGACATAGCAAGGCACATTTTTCCCCCGTCCAGCTGCGAGCTTAGGTCTTTCCTCTCACGTAGATTTTTGTTGTCTGTCTGGTACCTGAACCACATTGAGGACCCGCCAAAATCATTTCATTGTCCTTGCAAAGCCATTGTCCTCTGTTCGGAGGAGTAAAGAAAAAGTGAAAATCACTTGTGTGTGGGGGAGACAAGTAACTACCTCCTATATTCTATGCAAGAACATATATAGGAGGTAGTGAAAGAGTTTAGAAGGTAACTGTAGGTTGGGTGTGGCAGTACCAACATTGGTCGATAAACGCCACAGATTCGAGCACCGTTTGGAGTCTCGCATTATCGTGTTTTTGAATAGCAATTGTGCATTCTAGTACTTATTGTCAAAGGCTTTTAAAATTTTGTACGAATGTAATATGGAATAGTATAAATGCATTAAAATGGTCTCCTGGTTTTCTAGAAATCTTGATGGTAACTTTCATAAAGGAAGACGAGCATCTTACCACGGCGTCACTCGGGCGATGTCACCAACCTCTCACTGTCCGGGCGAGTGCTCGTAATTTGATGCTCAAATGTTAAGCCACTCATAAACAAAATCGCGCTACTTCTATAGACAAATCACGAGTTTTGCCAATAAGGGGTCATTCAAGTATTACGTCAGCATCGAGGGGGGGGGGGAAGGGGTTTCGGATTTGCTGGCTTTTGATGACAGAGGGGGGGGGGTGAAGGTTGCTTACGTCATCAACCACCCCTTTTTGAAGATATGAAATATTCTAAGCTGCTGACAAAATTTTGGGGGGGATGGGGGGTCAAAAATGGCTGAAAATCTGCTTACGTAATACTTGAATGGCCCCTAAACAGTGGTTATAGACTGGTCTTTATTAGACGGTCTATCACGCGTCCACACCTACATTTATTGACAAACCACCCCCCCCCCCCCACAAAGGTGAGGCTGAGAGAGAGAGGACTCCATTCCAGAGGGGGGGGGGTAAGTCCGGGGGTCGGCACGATTATTGTAATTTTTTTTCTAAAAAATGCGAAACATCTCTAACTGAATTTCATTAATTAATCTATTAATTGCAATTTTTTGGAAGCACAGAAATACAAACGGTGATATGTACTAACAACTTGGATTTGGGAAATACAGGTATATCAAGAACAGGATAAGTGTCTGGTGGTGCATTAAGATGACCGTACGCCATCCAATACAACAATGATTCTTATAAAGTTTTTTTATGATGTTACTGAGGTTAAAAAAAAAGGTGGTTTTATTTTTATCGATAAACTTGATCAGGATATCGATGGGATTGTAAGCAAAGTGATTACGTGAAGTTAATGGAAGGGCGGGTTTCGGGAATCAAAAGCGATAGGGAGTTGCTCCAGACCAACTTGAATATAATTGCAGGATGGTAACGATTTGGAGAATGACGTTTAACGTTGACAACTGCGTGATCGCTCATTTTGGTTCCAACAACCCACGTTTCACTTATGAGTTGAGTGGCATTACTATGCGCAGGGCACTCTTAAGTGCATCGTGGTCCCCCGGGCCAAGTGATTTTTCTGAGATCCTACCCGGAAAATTCTCGTAAAACCAACTACTTCTCGTTTTTCTGATGCCCCTCTTCTATTGAGGCCCCCGGGTCGTGCCCGGGTGGACCCACGCGTTAAGACGGCACTAACTATGCGCTCTTGTTGGCACGAAAGGATTAAACTATGAAGACTCGATGTCTTAAATATGTTTATATAGGAGAAACGCAGGTGTCAGGGAGATAAGATCTAAGCGTTCAAAATTTTCAACGGTATGGATGGGATGGACCATGAGTTTTTAATACGCCGTCAATCAACTGTTTCGACAAGGAGACACCATTTTATCGTTTAGAATACACAGAAAGGAACTTCACATTAGGTTTCACTACGTACACGCACATTCCCGCATGTACCGATTCGTTAGAGGTTCCGCAGAGGAATATGGACGAGGTGCATGTGTGGTTTAGTAATAGTAGTATCGTTTAGAAAGAGACACTGCCAGGTTGTGGTGTCGCAGCGATATTTTTCTCTAACAGGACTGTTAGTAAATAGAATGTCTTACCTCCGGGAGGATGGCGTGAATTCTAACACAATTCACACGTTTAAAAAGAAGTGTGATAAACATGGAGGGGGTAAATCGAGAAGCTGTCTGTATTATAAAGAGATAAGACCACCATAATCTTTTTATCGGCAGTGTGTGTTACATAGTATTAATTATTAGTTTTTTCCTTCGTGTGTAATACGTATATGCTCTTGTATTGGGTTAACGCATTTTAGTTATATTTGACATCCATATCTTTATATGGACATTTTTCCTGTTATGGCCTTTGTGTTTGTACTTGTATTTGTGTAAAGTACCATCTGTACTAAAAGGGTAAACCCAAATATGGGATTATGTTAAAACCAAAACTAACTAAAATGCGATTTTATAAATGAATTTTGAAAGATATCGCAAGCGTAAAAAATAACCAAAAACATCGAGCACCGAGTTGCGAGAATTAGTAATAGTAAAAACGATTATTTTTGGAGTATTCAATGTGCAAAAATTTACAAGGCCATAAATGCTAGCAATCGATCCATACAGATGTAATATATACGTATCATATTTTTACTATGCTCAACAATAACGTAAATCTCATTGAAAACAAAAACTAACTGTTTTAATTGTTTTATAATCAATTCCAGAAACTTTTCTGCCATCTCGAAGTCATGTTGATTATCCGTAGGTGTTGCTCGGCCTTAAATATAAAAAAAAAGCAAAAAAAAAGTAGGTCGAATGTATACAATGTAACCCTAATGTCACCATTACAGCCGACACCATAAATTATAGGAATCCTCTTCTTCCAGAATTTCAAGCTGCTTCTTCTTTTATGCCATTTTTGTTTATTTTTTTTATTTAATTTTTTCTGACCTCGTGGAAAATTTAAAGACTTTTGTCACCGCGGGGTTGGCAACACGCACGTAAAGGAAAAAATAAATAAATAAAAACATTGAGAAAAAAAAAACGCTCGCAATAAATTGTATCCACGCGATAACGATCTCGTTCTACTTGTATCTCTTTCTTTCGGTTTTTATACTTAGACACGTATAAGGTTCTCTGTTATACGAACAATTATTATTATTATTATACATCCCACGCATTTATTGTTACTTTTTAACTAGGATTTCACTTGTTCTAAGACAATGAAATCATTAATAATGATACCGATATCGAGCTATTATAACGTTTGTATAACACACATTCATTGACCGATGAAGAAAATATTAATGAAGAGCATTTTGAATATGAACTTTGCGCCAGTTTTGCATAATATCAATGAATAATTTAGTTTTCCCTGTATACATATATTAAAAGGGTGGGTGAGAAGTCCTGAACACATTTTAAAAATTAATAACAAATCAACTGATCGACATAAAAGAGTACGGTTCGCACTGAAATACTTATCATGGCCTAGAGTCCCCCCCCCCCCCCCCGATAAATTAAAAAAAAAGAGTTCAAATTCCACTCACAGGTGGAGCTGTAAAACGAAAAACTCGATAAAAGCATAAAATGCAACGCAAACAGCGCATAATTAATGTTTACGACAATTTACGGCCTAAAAAACGACCATATTTCAACATGAGCAAGCACTCTTTCACCAGTTTAGATGTAACCGAAGCTAAAAAAAGCACTGATATTGAAATGTGAATGCAACACAAACAGAGTGAATAATTAATGCTTATGACAGCAGTATGCGTTACATAAGACTATGAAATGTGATAGTTTTATGAAACGCAGTCATAAATATTAATTATGCACAGTTTGCTCTAAAATAGTTATCATGATTATATATATATATGCCATGATAACTATTTTAGAGCAAACTGCACCTTCTTATGTCAATTGGTTGTTTTGTTATTAAATTTCAGCATGTGTTTTGGACTTCTCGTGCACCCTGTATATTTACGAGGGAAAGTCAGAAATTTTACAAATTTTTTTTATGAGTGAACGGGTGAAGGCAGGGCAACAACTAGGGAAGTCTGGTGCCCCAGGCACTGGGCTAGAGGGGGGCATCGAATTCATTCAACTGCTCCTTCTACATTACAAGGGATCGCCAGAATGCGGGCTTGTCCCGGCTGACAAAGTATCTAGTTGTAGCCGTGAAGATAAATGCAAATAAAAACCATGTTTTATTGCTGCGCTATTCCTATATTTTTTTAATGTAAAATCTCGAAAGGAATTCAAATATTTGTATTTTCTTACCCTAACGAAAAAACAAAATGATAACCCACTAATCCCGGTCTCCAGCTGGATAAAGCAAATATCTCACCCTACCGTGGCACAAACGACTATCATGCGACGTGCCATGTGATAGAACAAATTACGACTTCAACTAATTCAGCATCGCAAATCTATTTTCCAGCACTACTCCATCAATGCCATTGATGAATGTTGATGGATGACGACTCTGCTCTTCACCTTCCGCTTCCGTTGTACATTCTCTGCGCAATTTTGCCCTCACTGGACATATAGCCAATGAGATCCCACAGAGTTAGTTCCCAAACGCAGTGGTTCTCAACCTTTTTTTATACTCGCGGGGGGAGCCCCCTTTTACTCTATAATTTCTATGGTAGAGAGCCGTAGAGGACTTTTATTTTCAAATTTATTTATCATATCTACTGATTTATTTTATTGCTCTGGAGCTGCCCGCGGAGTCTCTTGGAACGGGTTGAGAAGACCCAGGCATAGAGAGTTTGCAAACGTGTGAATGACGAAAACAATGTGCGAGCATGTGGGTGATTGAAAGAGTGACCCAGAGAGTAAGGGGAC
Organism: Pholcus phalangioides; assembly: GCF_987345545.1. Classification (NCBI taxonomy): domain Eukaryota; kingdom Metazoa; phylum Arthropoda; class Arachnida; order Araneae; family Pholcidae; genus Pholcus; species Pholcus phalangioides. The sequence continues at coordinate 30,069,508 of NW_028301597.1, forward strand.
TAGTTCGGTGAGGGACCAAGAAAGTGTGCAAACGTGTGACTGACCAAAATAGTGACCCAGAGAGTTAGCAAGCATGTGACTGACTAAAAGAGAGTGTGTAAGCATGAGGATGACCTAAAGAACGAAGGACTCGGTGGGCAAGTGGCCAAAAGAGCGACCAAGAAAGTGTGAAAAAATGTGACTGACCAAAAGAGTGATCTATGAAATGTGTGAGCATGGGAGTGACCTAAAAAAAGAAGGGCTGGACGAAAGACCGACTAAAAGAGTGACCAAGAAACTGGGCAATCGTGTGAATAACCAAAACAGCAGCGGTAACCGCACCTTTGTTGACTCGCGAAACCCTTTTTAGTATATAACTTCTATGGCGTAGGCCTTTTTTTCAATCACATTTACGGATTCATTCTATTTTTCTCAAGCGGCCGCAGAGGCCCCTGGGAAGTTGCACACTGAGCAGCGGTTGAGAACCGCTGCCCTAACGTACACACAATCTATCGATAAATTTACAACCGATGGGCACAAGAGTTGCAGCACACTCTGGTTCTTCTTTTCCGAGTAATAAATCACAGAAACTCCTTTTTACACTTACCCTTTACGGCAACTGAGGGAATTCGATATTAAATATTGGGAATGTTGAAACAAAATTTAAACATGATATGCATCGAAATTCATTCCATTGGTTTGTTCCGAAATTTCTGAGCATTTTTGTACAATATACTTCCTTATTAATTTATTTTGAATCACAAGTTCCATTTTTCGGGAATTTTCGAAATTCCATTCTTCTAGAATTTAGCTGGTGTGGACGTACAGTTCAGTTTATCCACAAATTATTTTGTGGTAAGCATAAAAACATAATAACTGGTATTATGGCGCATAAAATTAACACCAATATGTAGCATGGAAATGAAAAGTATATGGTGTATCATATCATGTAATAATACATTTCCATGCTGCACACTGTTTTATGACCAACAATTAATTTTACTTGATGAATTATAACAAATAGTTGCGTTTTTATTTGATAGGTGGCGGTAGGGGGATTTTAGCTCAACGATGTTTCTTACACGATAAAATATAACAAGTTTGCGGATCAGAAAATTTACTTAGTATTATTATTATTTTCTTTCGCCGGCTCGCAAATTATTTCTCTCGTTGTTTATGCCAGTCTGAGAAGTTTTTTCACCCAATTTCACCGGTTTTCAAGTAGAAAAAAGATATAAAAATAATAGAACAAGGTAAAACAGAGAGAATTTCTCTTCCTCAGTTTTATTTTTCTCGGAGTTGCGTAGGAAGGGAAGGAGGCGAAGGGAGCACTATCACCAGCACAATATCAGGAAAATATCTTCTTTTAAAAAAAAACACGAATGAAGGATCTGAGGTCCTCACGTTATTTGGACAATTTTTCTAATTAGAATTATGTCTCTAAGATCAACCGTTCACCAGTAAAATGAGGCAAGGGGAATCGCCCTGCATATTTCCTCCGAAACGAATGCTCTCATGGTATGAAAACACTCTCTCTCTATTAAACGGATAATTATTAAACTTAAATCAACTCTAATGTTTGTTCAGGTGGTATATAATATTTTCTTACGCTACCGTTTTCGTAATTACATAGCTTCATTCCTCCTCTAAGGTTTTGACACTAATACTACTACTAAACCGGACATGCACAAGGTTTTGACACTAATGAACTTAGCATTCATTCATCTATTATCATATTCAGAATTGAAACAACCACGTTTAAGAAGGAATATCTCGTTCAGCGAAAAAACAGTAAATTTCAAGAGAGTAGATGGTATTGAATTGAGCAGTTTCCATTAACGTAAGATTAAGATTTCATTTATTTATTTGGTTTATCTGTGAGTGTTTCCCATAATCTGCTAAGTACACTCCTTGTGATACCACGGGTCATTCCAGGGTACACCAAAAATAATTAGCAATAAGAAAAAAAAAAGAAGCTTATAACTAGAGCCCGGAAGTTTAGGCATTAAGAATGGTTGAAATAGGCAGGCAAAAAGGCACTAAAAATGCGTAAAATAGGCACTAAAAAGCATTTATGTAATGCCGGCTATATATATATATTAATGGTCTTTTGTAGTTATTTATTACCTTTTTTTTTCTATAGGAAAAAGATGTAAATAAAAGCTAGATATTAAGGGTAAAAAAAACTAGCTGAAAAATTAGTTGCGGTTAATACGTCTACTGTTTTAATTGTAGTTTATAATAACTACTACTACTACTACTTCTTAACCGAACATGTACCTCGTACACATTCCTTTTCGGAATTTCTAACGAATCGGCACATGCCGGAATGCGTGTTCTGAGTGTACGCTTGGCCCTAACGTATTTATGTTGTTGAGTTGCGCTTGTTTCGTGTTCATGCTGCCATCTGGCTTCCATTTTCTGAAGTAAGGATGGAAATGCTTGAATTTTCATGTTTTGTGAGTATCGTGTTGTAGGCCTGCCTACTGCGCCCTCTCTGCGGAGAGACTTTTTCAAATGGGATATCGGCTCACATTCGCGCCTTGAAGCTGGAAAACCGCAGAAAACCAACTTCAGCCGACAACCACTGTGCCGTCAACGGGGTTCGAACCTGGATCCTCGGGACGAGAGTCCAGCACGATGCCCACACGACCGCACAGCGGCAGTTTATAATAACTGCATTATTATCCAAGTTATATTGATTTCCCAAGTTATATTGAAGCCCAAAATAAAATGTTAGTGCACCCTCAAGATTAAGTTAATTCCAGGGCCACCATTACTAAACTCAGAGCCCGTAGAGAAAACAATCTGTGGGGCTCCTTCGAGTTGCGAATAGTTCATTTACTTGTTTTATTATTTGGAATAATCATTATCATTTAAAATGTTGAAACAGCTACTTTGTTGCTAAACAAATTTGACTTTTCTCTATATTACCACCTATGCGGGATTCCTTCAAGCCCGGGACCCTGTGTTGCCACATCTGTCACTTCTGGTCAATTTAATCGAATGCTGAATATGTACGCAAAATAAACAACCATGGTTGTTTGCAATGCATTTATGGTGTAAAAAATAAAATCAAAAGAACATGAGCCTTCAGGGCAATGTCTGCTCCTACCCCGCCTTGCGTGAGGCGTGACGTCAACTGATGACCACTTGGAACAGTCATAGGTCAGCTATACACATATACAATGCAGTCCAATATCTGAGCGAGACATGTTATGTGAAGCATGTGGGGAAACAAACTTCTAATTTTCTTCTGCTTTTCTAACATAGGCTGCATATTATCTGAATCAAAATCATTCACTTCTAATACACCATCCGGTCAAAGCAAAATTAATGCATGGCAGCACTCGGAGTTGAAAATTTTTAAAAAGAGCAATTATTCTCTCTCTCTTTTGTTCTCAATGCTCATAATATCAATGTTTTGCAGATTATGGTCTCATAAATTCACTAATAAACTTGAAACTATGTTGAAATAGGCATTTATGGTAGGAAAAAAAGGGCATTTTTACAAAAAAAAGTCCTAAAATAGGGGGAAAAAAAGGCATTTTGCCTGAAGTTCCGGGCTCTACTTATAACATTAGCTATGGGTCAATATAATTAAGTGGACCCTGGAGTGGTCCCTGGAGTGGAATTAAGTGGAGTGGTTAATATAATAATCACCCTGTATGGGAAGCCTATTAAAATGCATGTAAAAGGAATCGGATATTTTCCAAATTTTATGATGCAGTACATTATTCAGCAGCTAAGAGGGCGTAGTGACTTCGATTTTTCGCAACCGTGCAGTAGTTCTAGGGTTAGTTTTCGATGCTTTGTTTCAATTTCGAGGAAAAAAGGCTCCCAATCTATTTTTCTTATCGAAGGAAAAAAATCTCACCAGAAAAGCGGCTTATCTATACAACATTACAAAAATATTGTACATGCTTTACATCAGAGGTCTTTTTTCTAGTCGCGAGCACACGCTGCCAGTATCCACCATCAAAAGAAGAGCACTCTTATGGCAAGTTAGACATACGTATGCCTGCAATCAATGATTTTAATATTTTAATGCAATTTGTACGAGGTGTTTAATTGGGACGTTAATGAAGTGCTTGCGAGAACGAAGTCGGGCATGAGCTTCGAGCACTATGGGTGCTTCAGGGAGCACCATGGTTCTCGCGAGTAACGGATAGAAGATGCCTGCTTTACATTGTACGTACATTCTTTACATACTCCACCTATTTTGCGCATTTCTCATAGACAATTTTACCATTGGAGTTACCTGAGCAAGACCTATAAGTATACAGGATGTCCTGCAAATCCCGACTCTGCTTTTATATCAGCAACAGTTCATCGTAAAGGTATGGTTTCAATTTTAAAAATGCTCAAAATGTGTCCAGAAATCTGGACCCTGTCTGAAGGGGTTTTTCAGACCAGAAATCACCCTGTATTAGTTTCGGGAGTAAAAATACAGTGTGTCACGAAATGAAAAAAAAATCGACATCTTTATACGACCTCATTCCTCTAACTTCTAATTAAAAAGTTGTTGCTCTGTCTCTTCTGTGAGGGATAAAAATCCACGTTTTCAAGTGCAATATTCACTGAATTCCAAAATCTGTGGAAAAGTTGGGAAAGAACGAGCTTGTCCGTTAGTTTATGCTGCTCTTTCCCATCTTTTTTCTCCAATATTTGAATTCAAATTTCTCTGCGAATATTATACTTAGAAACATTAATTTTTTTTGTTCACCTCGGAAGAGACAGGGCAACAATTGGGGTTTTGAAGATAGGTTGTCCGTATAAAAATTCAGATTTTTTTTATTTTATTTTGTGACACACTGTATTTTCACTCCCAAAACTGATACAAGGTGATTTCTGAACACATTTTGAGCATTTCTTGAATTGAAATCATACCTCTCCATGATGAACGGCTGATGAGATAAAGGCCCGAATTAAGACTTGCAGGACACCCGGTATATCCACGTCTTTGTTCAATATTCAAACAGATGGGCCAAAAAGCCCACCAGACATTCTATTTGTCCCACCAGTAAAACATAGAAACGGTCACTGGTGGGGTATCTTTCATTACGGCTCACACGCAGCACAACACATGTTTTTTGAAATCACTTTGTTCGCATCTCAACCCCTTCAGAAAGTATTTCTCAAAGTGTGCGTCGCAAACCTTTGTCAGGACCGTCGCGGTGTGAACTAAAAACATTCATTGGTGTGTGCCTATTTATGATTTCAAGTGGCTTTTCTTTATAAGTGCGTAAAAATATCTGCTAAACTATTCTGTGGGGAGCCACAGATTAAAAGCTGCAGATGGCAAAAGTTTGGGAACCACTGCCTTGAGACATAAATGGGGGCTCCAGCCAATGGCCGCGGCATAGAGCAGGGGAGTCGTGGTTCTTTTGGTATTTGACAAAGTCCTTGGATGTATGTGTTAAATATCAATGCAAACTATTTTTCATGTCCGAAATAATTTCCTAGAGCCATGACACCCAAGTGATGCCATGAGAGTGGTCATTGGTCTCGCGGCAACAAAGAGTCGCGTAATCTTTTGGGGAAAAAAGACCGAATTTTGAACATGCAGTATCTTTAATTTTATGGTTCGCAACCTGCACGTTACGGTCTTTTAAGTTTGATGCCTAAAAAACTCGAGCTATAGCATAGGTGTCGCGAGATATGTACAATTACCAAAGGCGTATTTATAGGAGGCTAAGCGGACTATAGTTCAGGGCGGAAAATTCGAAGGTGGGGCGAGGGTAACCGATTTGAAGAATGAGTGATTAAGAAAATCAGAGTAAAATATAAAATAAGCAGAAAACCATAAATCCGCCTCCACCCAAAGAGTGGTCAGTGAGCGGCTAAAAGAGTGACTCAGACAGTGTGAAAACATGTGGAGTATCCAATCGAGTGACCCAAAGAACGAGGTGTGAAGTCAGTGAGTGATTGAAAGTGTGATCTAAAGAATAAGGGGGGTCAGGACAGTGAGGAACTAAAAGAGTGACCTGGAGAGGGTGTGAGCAAGCGGCTGAACTAGAGACTGTATATACATTAAAGTGACATAGAGAGCCTTCACCTAGAGAGTGGTCAGTGCGTGACTAAAAGAGTGACTCGGAGAGTGTGAAAGCATATAGAGTGTCCAAAAGAGTGATCTAAAGAACTAGGTGCCAAGTCAGGAAGGGATTGAAAGTGTGATCTAAAGAGTGGGGGGGGATCAGGACAATGACTGACTAAAAGAGTGGCCTAGATAGGGCGTGAGCAAGTCACTGAAGTAGAGACTGCATACGCATTAAAGTGACTTCGGGAGCAATTAACCGTGTCAGTGGGGGGGGGGGGGGAAGAAAAGAGTGACTTAGAGAGTGTGAAAGCTTGTGAGCAACCAAAGGACAGACTTCCAGGGTGGAAAATTTGAGGAATAAGTGGTCATGGAAAATTAGACTTAAAAGGGTAAAGGACGGCAAAATTTGTTTAACCAAAGTTATTCTAAGACCGGGATTACACTATAAAAGTTTGATAAAAGTTCATTTATATAACTTGAAAAATGCAACCAATGGGTGGATCAGTTAAGTTTGCACGAATGCAATAAATGTGATTATTGGTTACATTTTCAAGTTTTATAAAGTAATTTTTATATAACTTTTACAAAGGCCGGTACTTTTACAGCATACCGGCCAAAGACTGGGATTACAGTTTTATACGAGATCTTTTACAAAACTTGGAGAAGAAAAAAAAACAATCAACAAACAACCAATTCGCTTACGAATCGCATTTTCAAGTTTTGCAAAATAACTTTTATCAAACTTTTATACTGTAATCCCTGCCCTAACCTCATAAATTTGACAATGGCTGCAAACCGCTCCTCTCCGAATGCCCGTTTTCAAAAAGGGACCGGATTATGGTAACCGATCCCAAAGACGTTTACACGTGAAAAAAAAGACCACGTTTGTCAAAACTAAAATTCTCGAGGGAAAAAAAGGGTTCTAAAAAAAGGAAAATCGGGAAAATATTCAGCACCTCGAATAATCCTGAAATCTCCGAATTTTCGAGGAATAGAAGTCGTTATTACAACAGAGGAACAGAAGTCCACGGAAAGTAAGTTCCTCACAGGGAGGAGTTTAAGTGAATCCCACCGTGCATGTACAGTACAGTACCGTATATAACAGTGTATTACATTTCTGTTCCCCCCCGCTCGGGATTGTGGTATCGTCGAAGAGCTCTCCAATAAGTAGTCAGTGTGAGAGAGAGTTGGAGAGTAAAAGCCCCGACGTCTCAGCTATCGATTTTTTTTTTGTGTGTGTGTGTGTGTCAGGAACTCTCTGGGTTTTTCGATCCACTCCGCCTTGCCATCAGCCTCAACCGAACTCTCTTCGCGTTACCCTCCGCAACGGCAGGCAGCCAACAACTTCCAGCATGGAAAGGGTAGGAGGAAATGAAGCCTATATACCACACGGGCAGCAACAACAAAAAAGAAAATGTTCGATTCCCATCTTTACCCTCCATCGCATCCAGAACAAATGAAGACACCCATTTTTATTTTTTCCCTATATATACCATTATGCTTTTTTTTCCCCCCAACCCACACCATGTTGTCAGCAAGTTTTTTCTTTAATGTCACGTCCATGACAAGAGTCAATTTTCTTGGAAAACCCAATGCTTTTTTTTTTTTTGTAAGAAAATTCTAAAGAAAGCAAAAAAATAAGGCGTCGGGTTAAAAATGTTTTATGCCGTGGAACCTCGTTTGTACGACGTTCAAGATTTGGACGAAAATGCCGTATAAATGAAAACCTCGTTATGAAAACGCCCCCCCCCCCCCCACACACACACATCCACGACAGACATGCACTATATCATAAATTACATAGAGGCCGATTTCAAGCGGTTTTGCTGCCCTTCGCCCATTCTAGTCTAATTCGATTGATCACTATTTCCGTGGATCGCGGCCCGTTTAACCCGCTTTTCCTCCCCCACTCCTGCAAGTACACCTGTGTCTCTAAGTCCACTCTTTTGGTCATTCCCATGCTCATACACTCTCTTAAGTCACTCTTGATCATCCCCATACTCACACACTCTCTTAAGTCACTCTTTTGGTCATTCCCATGCTCCTCACACTCTCTTAAGACACTCTTTTTGGTCATTACCACGCTCATACACTCTCTTAACTCACTCTTTTGGTCATTCCCATGCTCCTCACACTCTCTCAAGACACTCTTTTTGGTCATTACCACGCTCATACACTCTCTTAAGTCACTCTTTTGGTCATTCCCATGCTCCTCACACTCTCTTAAGACACTCTTTTTAGTCATTACCACGCTCATACACTCTCTTAAGTCACTCTTTTGGAGATTCCCATGCTCCTCACACTCTCTTAAGACACTCTTTTTGGTCATTACCACGCTCATACACTCTCTTAAGTCACTCTTTTGGTCATTCACATGCTTGCACATTGTTCCGGTCACTCGTCCGCTAGGCTCTCCTGTAAATAACCCACTGGAAATACAGCGTGTCTCAATTTCATCTCAAATTATGTTATTTAAAACAATCATTTCAATCGCATTCAATGGAAAAAAAACCAGAAAAATTGAGTTTTAAAATCGCATTTCAAATCGCTAAAGGAAATAAATTTTATCACAAAAATTAGAACTTTAGCCTGTGTGCGTGGTTTTAATTTATACAAAAAAATGGGCACGTTTTTAAGACGAATAAAATTTAATTGGTCGAATGGTCGACCAATCAAATTTTGTCAATTTTTTTGAATAAAAGAAATAAATTTGGCTGACAACATTACCTTTGCTTATATGTATATCGGTCATTCATACAGTAGGCTACTCCATTGAAGATGAAAGAAAAAAATAATTGGCTTAAACCAACGGTGTTTAACCTTTATATAGAGGCCAATGTGAGCCACTTCATTAAGTGATCTGTAAATATGCTGTGAGTCACTCAATGGATTTGTAAATATACCGTGGACCATTTAAGGGATTTGGAGTTGTTCCGCGGGCAGGGCCGCAACTAGGGGGAGCAGGTGGGTCTCGTGACCCGGGCACTGGACCCAACGGGGGTGCAAATTTCATTCTGAAACCTCTCCAACATTACAAGGGGGCCTCAAAATGCGCGCTTGCCCTGGGTGACCAAGCTTCTAGTTGTGGCCCTGTCCACAGGTAACCGGTATTTGTGCCACGAGTAGCTTAAGTGCTCTAGAACTGTGCCGCGGTTATGTGTAAATATGCTGTGGGTCACTAAAGTAATCTAAGCATGTGCGGCGGGTCACTCGAATGATCTTTCAATGTAAAATGGGTCGCTTAAGTGATCCGGAACTGTGTTGCGGTGATCTGTAAGTATTCTATGGGTTACTTGGGTGGTCTGGAAATGTTTCACTGAGTTCCCTTATATATACAAAAATTAGGCTTTTAGGTCGCGGGGTATATCAGATGACTTCGAGAGCCATGGGTTCAGCATGTGGGACTTGAACCAATTGTTCTCAAATTTTCGCCATCCAGGCTCCCTTGGTCAATTTGTGGTTCATCTGAGACAACACAATCGATTGTAAATTGCCCACGGCCATGGAACGGAGTTGTGCTCGGTTTGAAAGAAAGGGAGAAAGGCTCTCCAAAATATGGTTCCTCATAAAAAAAGAACCACTTCAGAGCATAAATAGACGCACAAATCAATATCTTTTGCTGCGACAACATGCAAGAAGAACCGTTTCAGCAACGCGTTTTCACTGGCTGCAGCATACATGGTTAACCCATAGCCCCCGGGCCTAATGTGGCCCTCGATTCCCGTGACCTGAAACCTAATTTGGTAAAAATGGACCAAGCGGGAAATTTTTACAGATCACTCAAGCGGCCCGCAGTGCAGTTACACGTCACTTAAGTGCCCGCAGCACATTTCCAGATAGCTTGAATGACCCTGAGCACAGTCAGCACTTGAGTGATCAGCAGTGCAGATTCTTATCACCGAAGGGGCCCTGCGGCTCAGTTCCACATCACTTACGTGATGCACCGCGTAGTTTCAAATCACTTAGGGCCGTATTCACCGACATGGTTTAAACTGTAGTCACAATTTTTGGATAAGACATCAGCATAGATTGGTTGAAAACATGAATTTAACCAATCCGTGTCGATCTCTTTTGAAAAAATTGTGACTATGGATTAAACCAGTGATTCCCAACGTGGGCGATGGAATGTTCCAGAGGGGAGGTATAAGCTACGGGTATAACATAGGATCCTATGGGTTGGATTGCATAGGGGACGATGGGACAAAAAAAGGCTGGGAAACTATGGTTTTAACCATGTCGGTGAATACCGCCCTAAAGTTCCTCGCGGGACATTTACAGATCGCTCCAGCCACTCGCATACAGATTACTGAAGTGGCCCGTGGCATCATACAGATCACTTAAGTGACCTGCTGTGTGCTGTTCCAGATCACTTGAGTGGTCCGCGACACGTTTTCAAACCAATGAAAATGTCCCACACTCTCTTAAAGTGTGAGTGAGCACTTTTGGTCAATAGAATATTGCGCGCATTCGATGGACGCAAATGATTCTAGTCGTAATGTGGTGTGTGTGTGTGCGCGCGCGTGCGTGTGAGACAGAAAACTTTGAATAATTTGAGGCTTTGCGTCGAATAAATGCATTATTTTAACATTAAACTCTATAGCAGTAGTTCTCAACTGGTGCTCAGCGGAGCCTTGGGGCACCGTGTGCACTTCCCAGGGGCTCCGCGGCGACTTAAGGAAATTAAAATAAATTAATTAGATAGATAAATGAAAAAAAGACCTACACGGTTCCGCCATAAAAATTATGTACAAAAAGGGCTCCTCGAGTCAAACAGGGCTCCGATATAAAAATTAGGTACTGAAAAGTGATCCGCGAGTCAAAAAAAGGTTGAGAACCGCTGCTCTATAGGAACTAATTGCGACACAACGTCGTATAAACATAAAAGTCGTATAACTGAGCGACGTATAAACGAGGCTCCACTGTACTATTTAACTGCAAATAAAGACATGACTGCCCATCCATCAGATAGATGCTGTTCGATCCACACGAATTGCCGATCACAGATACGTACAGACTCCGTTAAGTCAGTCATGTCCGTGAGAAAATCATCGATAATATCAATCAGTTTCGTACGCAATTGATTCCGGGGAAAACTGATGTTTCTCGATTCGTGACAACTCGCCATCTTGAACTTTCGATGAAGTCCTCACGAGCAGATGAATCGATTTTCGACGATTTATCGGCCATTACATCGAAAGGGGGGGGGGGGGGTTATCAAAAATGTGATACTGTGTGTTGAGTAGATCGTTGACTAGTCATTCGAGAAATAGTGTGAATGTCGGTTGTTGTTTTTTGACTATGTATCATTTCGTGATACGAATCTGCGTTGGCAGAATTGATATTTCCGATGCCTCCTGAAATGAATCGATCTCTTTATGCTTGTATAGAGCGTTGCGGTTAGTGATTGGTCATTTCCACCGACAGGTTCTTTTCTGGAAGATAAATATGTAAATGATTGTGTGTGTTTTTTGTTTTTGCGTTTTATGGCAGTGTTTTCAGCTAGTTTTATGAATATCGACGGATATTAGGCCGGTATTACACTGTAGAACGTTTTTAAAAATTCTTTTATAAAACTTCAAAAACGCAATCGATGAGCGCTTCGGTTATGTTCGAGCGAATGTAACCAATCGTTGATCATTTTTGTCTCACCACGGTCATTTCCTCACACGAGGGCTAATTAGACCGGGACCTACAATTTACTGTCGATTCCGAACGGCAGGCTTGTTTCTTATACTCTTCGAGGGGGTTGGTGCGCTAACCCCTAGATGGGAGAATCCTTGCGGTAGCAATTTTTTCCTGCGGTCTTGTCGCCGTTTCTATTGTACCCCTTGTCAGGAAAGTTTTCTGGCAAGGACGAAGCGGGTATCGAACTCGCGACACCTCTAAACATCCTTTGATACTTGAGGTGAGTATCTTATCGACCTGAGCTACCGCGCCCCGAGAGTACCAAATGTAACGAATAAACTTATTGGTTGCATTTTTCAAGTTTTATAAAAGAACTTTTCTAAAACTTTCATAGTTTAATCCCGGCCTAAATGGATAGCGTTGATCCAAGTTTGATGAGTACGCCTATCGTAGTCTACAGAAAGACATTCTGAGGTTAAGCCGAGATTACGCTATAAAAGTTTTATAAAAGTCATTTTATAAAACATGAAAAATTCAACCAATATGCTTATCGGTTACATTTGCTCAAATGTAACCTATAAGCTTTAGTGCTTGGATTTTTCAAATTTTATAAAAGGGATTTTATCAAACTTTTACAGTGTAATCTCGATTCAGGTCAGAGTCGAGTCACATCACTTCTACGTTGCCTAAGAATATCGAAGGTACACAAAATAGGAGCCATGTCGCGTTTGAAGATGTGTCCGTGAGCATTGAGTTAAACAATACATGCCTAGCCCATGGCCCGTGGCCAAATATGGCCCTCAGAGTCATCTAATGTGGCCCTGATCTGAAACTTAATTTTGTAAAACTGAACTAAGCAGCATATTCCCAGATCACTTAAATGGCCATCGGCACATTTACAGATCTTCTAAATGACCTGAGAAACGATATAAGCGGGATCGGCTGTATTAGTTCCGTAGAAAAGTCACGTGACCACCACAGAATTACGTGTGGACTGGAACGTTGGAGACATCTTTGCTCGAGAAAACGCAAAAAATCCTTTATAAAATAATAAACCCAATATTTGATTAGCTTTTATCACTAACGCAAAACAAATTCTTTGGAAAACGGAGGAATTCATCAATAATTTCTAAATCCTTTTAGCCTAGGCCTTTAGCCTAGTTAAAAAAAAGGGGGGGGTGGGGACTAATTTCACCATGAAATTCATAAGTAGATCGTGGGTTTTTAAAAACAAAAATGGACAAGCATGTAAATATCAACGCTAAAGGCCATGCTTCATTCATTCTTCTGCCAGTGCTGCGATCGAATTCAGTTGTACTGGAATGACGTCCCGTCGGCGAAAATTCCAAACTGTAATTATATATAATTCGTTTTGAATTCTTTATAAAACCATGATTTCACAACCTTTTAACATTAACCCCCTTCGGGAATCAATGTTATTAGAATATCCGGTTTGTAAGAGTGAAATTCCTTGTGCGGAAAAAAGAACAAAAAACATGGAAAGTCATTGGAGAAAAGGTGGGTAAGAGTAGGCCTAGTAAATTTTTGATTCTAAAAATTGAACTTGGAGAGATAAAGTGTTAAAATTTCACGAAACGCAGTTCATCAAATCAAAAATTAAAGTAAGAGAAATAAAAGCTGTGACTTTAAACAAATGAGTTTTCTAAACAAAATTCTAATGAGTACCTACTCTTTCCCATCTTGTCGGGTAAGAGTACGCAGGGCAGGCGGCCAGGAGTAGGCCTATGCACCCACAAAGATTTAACAATAACTACAAATGAATGTCTTCGAAACTTCTTGAATAGAGCGTTACTCCTTATATATTCCAATTTAATTCTAGGATTATTCACAGGCTAGTCACATGAACATCATATTGCATGGTTCAAACATGTTGAGAGAATCGCTTTTTCGATGTAGTGTTTCGGAAAAAAATTTTCTGTAGTTTCAGGCGTTTCCAATGCAATGACCGTTTCTCTCTCCTTCATGGTCTCGACCGTCTCTTCACTTGCAGATTTTGATCATTTGAGTCGCACCACGGTCATTTTCTGCACACGAGGGCTAATTAGACCCCGAACCTACAATTTATTGCCGATTCCGAACGGCAGGCTTGTTTCTTTTTACTCGTCGAGAGGTTGGTGCGCTAACCCCTCGATGGGGGACTCCCTGCGGCAGCAATTGTTTCGCTGCGGTCAAGTAGCCGGTTTTTTTTTGTACCCCTGTGTCAGGAAAGTTTTCTGACAAGGACGAACCGGGTTTCGAACTCGCGACACCTCCAAACATCCTTTGGTACTTTAGGCGAGTATCTTATCGACCTGGGCTACCGCGCGCCCCACTTGCAGATTTCTTTTCATTTTAACAGAGAAAACTCGCATTACTCACAGTTATGTGCGTAATCTTAGCGACCGGTGTGCTGTTTTTCTACATTGCTCATCACCCTAAGGGCCTTATTCACGGACATGGTTTAAACCGTAATCACAATTTTTGGATAAGAGATCAACATAGATTGGTTAAAAACCTGAATTTAACCAATCCGTGTCGATCTCTTATCAAAAAATTGTGACTATGGCTTAAACGATGTCGGTGAATACCGCCCTAAGATAGACTTGGATTCTACATCACCATATTGTTCGGCAGGAAGTGTTCTTAATTTAAAGTGTTCCAAGACACCGCCATTATTGAGTTTTCAGTTATAATTATAAACTGAAACCCTGAGAAAGCTTTCATCTATCTGCCATCTGCAGAGCGATTAAGATTCCTTTGCTGAAAAATTACGCAGTAACATGATAAAAACACATTTTATCTAATAAATTAAAGACATCAAGGATGTTATCAATAATGGCGGGGTCTTGGAACACTTTAAAACACACGTGTTTGTCCATATTCGTTTTTATTCACCCGCTGCCAACATAAAAATATAGCTTGCGTACTCTTAACCCTCCTTTTGGCTACCATTAAAGTGTCCGAGATAAAAAGTTCTACTTTTCATGATTTATGATTGAAGTTTGAAAAAAGTTTGGATTTTATTCCATTATCTCTCTAATACATACACAGTATGCGCTAGGAGTGAGATTTCTTGAACTACAGAACTAGTGTGAACTTTAAGGGACATCCTGTAGGCGTATATTGGACAAATATTCACAATTTGTTTGGCGGTAGCTTTTACTGTTTTGTGCTTCGAAGTAGTTCTTTATTACTTTCCTGTTGGAGCCACGGATTACTCCCTCTTATATGAGACAATATATTATACGAGATAATGCTGTCTTTGGGACAGAGCGGGGGCCATGTTTGCTGTTTGCATACGAGATAATCGTAATGAGATTGACCAACTGTCCCGGAAGACAGAGATCCGATTTAAAATCCCTCGGTGTTTTTTTTTAAATATTTGAAATATTCTGAGGGTTAATACAAACCGGATCAACATCAGACAGTAGGTAAATATTCATTTCGGGAAGGAAAATTCTTTATTTACAGATTACAGTAAACGAAAATATCTCAATTTTTAAAAATTATAACATTTCGGAATTTTAGATGCAAACCTCTCTATTTAATGTTTGCCAAAAAATATATGTACAGGATGTCCGAGCTAGAGGCATACAAAAATAATGCCTTATACTGAGAGAACCACGCGTGCTCAGTTATGAAAGTTCTGCACTGTCGAAAACGGACAGGACAAGTTTTTTATGCACATTTTTTACCAAGGTCGCGCATGCGCACTGTTGACAGCTGCTCTGAGATCAGGTGGGTTTCTGTGGTTTCCCAAGTTCAAGATGCAAATATGAGATGATCTGAAATAGTCCCCTTGCAGTGAACAATTAGGCTTACAGCATTAAAAGTCCGCACATAGTACGTGACACAGGCAAAATAAACTGCCGAGTTGTTTGCTTCCAAAGTCGGAAGACAGGCGGCAGTTCTTCTGTAGCACATATAACAAGCATTCCTCAAAACAAACTTGACGATGGCATGTAGCAACACATAACACGATGCATTCCGACATGTACCGATTCGTTAGAATGCTCACGGACTGAATGCGTGGTTTAGCAGTGATAGCAAAGCAGCATGTGGACGCCACAGCATAAGGTTCAGTGCATGCTTAGGCTAGCTGAATTTAAAATTAGCGACGCGTCAAAAACGCCGCGTGCGAACTGAGTGGAATATGAAGCCTCCCGTAGGATTTCGAACAGCGTATCTCTGCAGCAGGTAATTTAATAACATCTCGAATGCTTTTAAACAATTGACAAGAGATTTCGAATAGATGTATATTTGCAATGAAAACATTATGCATTTGGTCTTGCAAACACTTGGCATCCTTGGCTCAGGTTAGTGACACAATGCCATAAGTGTTAAATAACGATACAGGTTCAGAACAGACGTTTCCAGATATCAAGACAGCATTGAATTTGGTGACATCGCCAATATCAAACTGTTCTAGAGAAAGATTATTCTTCTTATTCAAAAGGATGAAATCATCAGTTCGCGCAACTATTTTTACAAGAAAAACTATCATCTCTTTAGTTTTATTGTGTATTGAAGCTGCGATAACTCAAAAATTAGATTTTGATGACATTATCAATGATTTTGCTCATATGAGAGTGAGATGTACATCCGTAGAACCCTCAAAGGTGCTCGTATTGAACTTTGTTAACCTGCAAATGAACTTCGGGAGTTTCCCTCTTCAATTCAAATAAAATTTATAAGTATTGTAATTGCGTGCGGTTCCATCACTATAAACCGATACTTTTAGGTACCATTCAGCCCGGACTATCTGTATATATTATAGAAAAACATTTTGGACCGGTTGGGCGGATTACTAATCCCTACAGGTCTCAAAGTGTATGTCGTCTCTATTTCTGTACCTCAGAACCGTATTATCGTATGTCCATTTGAGTGATTTTACAGCATATATAGAGGGAAAACATTATTATTATTATTTTCTCTTCATACTATAAAATCACTCAAATGTACATACAATAATACGGTTCTGAGATACAGATTTATTGTGTGTATTTTGTCAGATCAGTATATTTTTTATTGGTCTCTATGTTTGTGATTTTCGAATTGTTCCACAACGAAAAGCATTTGAAAAAAGACTCTCCTGACGCATTGCAAAATGATCAGGCTAATAAAAGCCAGATTTTTCAATTCTAAGGCTACGACGCATCTATTTAGGGAAAAGTTGCGCACATGTTGAAATTCCGTTAAGAGTCAGGCATCTTAAAAGATCCTGGGAATAATATCGATATTGTGACATAGATAGAAGCCGTTGCGTATGTATTCAAAGCTGTTGAAATGCGAAAGGAGAAGACTTTTAAGAGAGAGATTCCTCAACAGAGAGACACAGTCTGTCTTTTAAAAGTTGGAAGGAGAAAGTGCTATTTTCTACGACTATTTCACAAGAAACAGACAGTTTCACCATCCAAAGCCAAAAAAAATAGCAAAAAAAGACGCCCTCATCATGTGGCTCGCTCTCATGAGAGGCGCCATCGGAACAACAGCTTTCGTTGTGCGTTGTTGTTTTTTTTTTTCCTTTTCGCTCTACAGAAAATTCTTACACTATAACAAAATAAGAACTAAATAAAAGTTTCCATTTACCTCACCTCAAACTCAATATGAGATTTTTATTTTCTTCGTTTCTGTAAATTGCATTGCTAAGAAAAGACTTGGCAATGCAATTTCGTCTTCGGCGTCCATTTTGCGAGAACCGGTCCGTACGAAATTGGATTTATAATATATAAATTCTGTTATAAATAAATTTCTACTATAAACTTTACTTCTGTTTTTCCATCATCACGTAGGAAAAGATTATTAGAGAACTCTGAAATTGTAGATGTGAAGTGTTGTATGCGAGAATCAACTCGAATGAAACATCTTGTTTTGACTTTTCCGTGTAAAAAATCGCCTTAATTTACGCGAAAATTAACGCGTTTGCATTTGATTTAGAATTAACTTAACTTTGAAAAAATATCAATCAAAATTAAAAAATTGTATAAGTTACCTTTATTATTATTTTTTTAATGATATGAGATATTTGCGTTTTCTTATTGAAAATTGCTTTCTGCTGTAAATTGACGTTAAAGAACTTTATAAGAGAATTGAAAAATAGGGAATGATTGATTTTCTGTAACTTTGTTTCATTAACTGGACACAGGGCCCGACTTTAACCCCATCAAGGGGTCCTGGGCAAAAGAAGTATTGGGGGGGGGGGGGGCAGCCTCGACTGTGATCGAAGAGTTTTGGTACGTCAGCAAATACAGTAAATGTTGTTTGTTAGACACATATGCACTACTTATATGCACTTATTTGTTAGACACTAGTGCATATTAGGATATTCACTACTTTAAATGAGAAATGTAATGCAAAATTTTCCTCATGAAATATCTTACAATAAAGTTTTTTATCGCACTCTCATATGAGCAAAATCATTGATAATGTCATCAAAATCTAATTTTTGAGTTATCGCAGCTTCAATACACAATAAAACTAAAGAGATGATAGTTTTTCTTGTAAAAAGAGTTGCGCGAACTGATGATTTCATCCTTTTGAATAAGAAGAATAATCTTTCTCTAGAACAGTTTGATATTGACGATGTCACCAAATTCAATGCTGTCTTGATATCTGGAAACGTCTGTTCTGAACCTGTATCGTTATTTAACACTTGTGGTATTGTGTCACTAACCTGAGCTAAGGATGCCAAGTGTTTGCAAGACCAAATGCATAATGTTTTCATTGCAAATATACAGAATCTCCATGGAGATTTGAGGATTTCCATGTTGATCCAACATGTAAACTTTCTTGTCATCGTTTCATAAATCATTTTACGGTCAAAAAAGATGTGATTGTGAAAGATTGTGACACTTTGAAACGTAATTTTGTTGTGGAGTTAATATTGTAGTAGATGTATTGCACATGTTGTGTGAAGTAATTGTAAAGTATTGTAAATACTGATTGTATAATAATTAAAGTTGATATTTAATAGGGTTTGCTAATATGGGTACTTAGGAAATAGTACGATGTGATTTAGGGGAAAATTCTTTGATTTACTTAAATTATACCAAATAAAATTTATAAAAATTAGAGTAAAATATTTATTATTATAAATTTGCCCCCACACACCCAAAAAAAAATGGGGGCCCTGGGCAAATGCCCATGTTGCTCATGCGGAAATCGGCATTTTTTTTTTCTACTAACATTTCGTGATTTGTATTAAGTTCCGAAGCAGATGTGGATACAGTGGACCTATAGTAGTCGTAAATGGTTTCGCGGGTCATGGTTTCACGAAGTTTGACGCCCTCCTCCCTTTCTAGTCTAATCTTCAACACAATAATCGTTTAAAAATCTGAACAATGCTCTAGGCAACAATTACATTCTCAACAATACGCTAGGCAACGATTGAATATCCCAAAAATGGCTCGTAAAATGCAATGAAATCGTCCGACGCCGATAGATTCGGGGAAATTTTCGAAAATTTTTACTGGCATCAATTATTTTTAATTTTTTTCAATGTTATAGGATATGACAAAAAAACAACAACTTGGGACTGAATTCTCAATGCCGACAGAGCTTCAAAAAATTTCTTTGCAGAAATTTTTTAGATATTGTGAGCTACGAAAATTTAAATTCTTGTAAAATCACATTAAACACAGTGATGGCTCGATGTTACGTGATGGGTGAGTCCGACAATAAGCGCGTAAGTCGAATCCTCTCAAGTCGGCATGCAATTTTGCATACAAAAATGCACTAAATAGTGATTAATTGGAACCAACATTCACGAGAAAAATACTCTACGTATTAAATAATACGTAAGAAAAAAAGATTTTTTTCTTACGTATAATCAAAAATTATCATTGTTTAAAACTTGCTCGATTTCCAGAGTTACCCAATTGGTTAAATTCAGGTTTTCAACCAATCCGTGTCGATCTCTATCCAAAAAAATTTTGACTATAGTGTTAGGGGGGGTGGCGGTTGGTGCACGATCTTGGCTTCCCATGTTTTCCTATGGGAAAAATTTCTGTCCTTTAAGGAACATTTAAAAAATTTTCTATTCACTTCAGGCACTGGATATTTGGATATTTTTTAATATTGATAATTTTAATTGTTGGTTATTTTTTTCTCGAATTTTAACTTCAACAACATGCAAAACTTTTTCAAAAATTCCCAAAATTCACCCACATTTTGTGCCATAAAAAGTTTTAAAATAATTTTCATAAAAAAATCCTCGTGGTAAAGTATGTAAGTATGTAACAACCATAGTGTGTTGAGAGACGCACAAAGTTTCAAGACACTTGAATGAGTGGTTTTCAAAAAAATATATTCCTTATCTAACAAAAACATATTAGCCTATACACTGAAGAGCTAAAAAAACTGGTTCACCTGCCTAATATCGTGTAGGGCCCCCGCGAGCACGCAGAAGTGCCGCAACACGACATGGCATGGACTCGACTAATGTCTGAAGTAGTGCTGGAGGTAATTGACGCCATGAATCCTGCGGGGCTGTCCATAAATCCGTAGGAGTAAGAGGGGTGGAGATCTCTTCTGAACAGCACGTTGCAAGGCATCTCTGATATGTTCAATAATGTTCATGTCTGGGGATTTAGGTGGCCAACGGAAGTGTCTAAAGTCAGAAGAGTGTTCCTGGAGCCACTTTGTAGCAATTCTGGACGTGTGGGGTGTCGCATTGTCCTGCTGAAATTGTCCAAGTCCGTCGGAATGCACAATGAACATGAATGGGTGCAGGTGATCAGACAGGATGCTTACGTACCTGTCACCTGTCAGAGTCGTATCTAGACGTATCAGGGGTCCCATATCACGCCAACTGCACACGCCTCATACCATCACAGAGCCTCCACCAGCTTGAACAGTCCCCTGTTGACATGTAGGGTCCATGGATTCATGAGGTTGTCTCCATACCCGTACACGTCCATCAGCTGGAAGCAATTGGAACCGAGACTCGTCAGACCTGGCAACGTGTTTCCAGTCCTCAACAGTCCAATGTCGGTGTTGTTGGGCCCAGGCGAGGCGTAAAGCTTTGTGTCGTGCAGTCATCAAGGGTACACGAATGGGCCTACGGCTCCGAAAGCCCATATCGATGATTTTTCGTTGAATGGTTCGCACGCTGACACTTGTTGATGGCCCAGCATTGAAATCTGCAGCAATTTGCGGAAGGGTTGCACGTCTGTCACGTTTAATGATTCTCGTCAGTCCCGTTCTTGCATGATCTTTTTCCGGCCGCAGTGATGTCGTAGATTTAATTTTTTACCGGATTCCCGATATTCACGGTACACTCGTGAAATGGTCGTACGTGAAAATCCAAATTTCATCGCTACCTCGGAGATGCTATGTCCCATCTCTCGTGTGCCGACTATAACACCACGTTCAAACTCACTTAAATCTCGATAACCTGCCATATTGTAGCAGCAGTAACCGATCTAACAACTATACCAGACACTTGTTGTGTTATATAGGCGTTGCAGACCGCAGCGCCGTACTCTGATTGGTTCCATATCTCTTTATTTGCATACGCATGCCTGTACCAGTTTTTTGGGCTCTTCAGTTTATATAATGCCTGCCAGCAGTTTATATTAAAATATTTTAAAAATATTTCTAGTACAGCGTAGAACAAAAACGTGAACACGTTTAGACGCAAAAAATTTCATAATAGTTGAAAATTGAAAAATTCAAAATGAGTTTTTTGGAAAATTTGCGTGCACCAAACCCCCTTAAAAACCCCGTCGGTGAACACTACCCTAAGTCTCCTACGTATTCCAAGGAATACTAGAAGCATGACTGGTTGGGAACCAACCGAATATAGTTAAAAACTCTATACTTTCTGTAAAAAGATTAATTAATAATCAACTGAATAATTTACATCTTTCTGGATGAAAATTTTTTCTGTGATCTGAAACTGGTTCCTGCCATGTACATACAAGTTAGATATTTCTTCCGCAACTCCATCATAATTTGGAGACCCTAAATTTAAAGAAAATTTTCTGTATACTTACATAAGTTTTTTTGGGGTGTTTGTTTCTAACCATAGTGCTGCTGAGGGTTCCCTGATTCTTACTTTTTCAAGGGTTCCCTCAAATCAATTCAGACTGCTGCAGTGACCAAATAAGACGGTTACATACTCAACATCTATAGTTTGAAATACGGTGAATAATAAGCAACATAGGCCTACTATAATTTGACTTTCTAGGCCCCTTTCCTATTATAATAATTTTTATACGTCATTAATTAAGGCATAAAAGTTCATATTTCCACATATACAGGGTGTCCTGTAAGAGCTAATACGGTCTATATCTCATCAACTGTCAGTCGTAGAGGTATGGTTCCAATTTAAAAAATTCTCAAAGGACGTTCAAAAATTACCCTGTGCCAGGTTTGATAGTGAAAATACATACAGTGTGTAACAAAATAAAAAAAAATTAAATTTTTATACTATCCCCTTGTCCTTTAACTTCCAATTAGAAAGTTGTCGCCCTGTCTCTCCTAAGGCCAACAGAAAAAATTGCATGTTTTTAAGCGTACTCGCTAAAGCAAGGACTTAGCGAGGTGGAGGGGGGGGGGGACTCGGGGGTCTGCCCCCATCCCGAAATGTGAGAAAATGACCGAAAAAAGGGAAAAAGATGGCTAAATCCATTGTTCTGTCACTTTGGTCCGTCCCCCCCGAAATGAAAGTGGTCCCCCCCCCCCCCACGAACGAAATTTCTGGCTACGCCCCTGCGCTAAAGTATCTGAATTCAGAAATCGGAGGCAGAAAAGTTATGAAAGCACTTCAAAAATTTCAACGCTCCTTTCCCTCATTTGCGTTGTCCTTTCCCAATTTTTCTCAGATTTTTGAATTCAAATATATCAGCGAATATTAGACTTGAAACTTCGAAATTTTTTCTGTTGGCGTCAGGAGGGACAGGGCAAACAACTATCTAATTGGAAGCTAGACTACGGGGGGCCGTATAAAAATTTAGATTATTTTTTATTTTGCGACATTGTATTTTCACTCTCAGAACTGGTACAGGGTGATTTCTGAAAGCCTTTTGAGCAGTTTTTAAATTTAAACTATACCTCTCTACGACGGAACGTTAATGAAATAAAAGCGAATTAGCACTCCGGGACACCCTATATACTGCATTATAGTTTAACACACTGGCTACTTCATTTAAAGCGAAAGCTTTATTCCGTAGACCAAGTTGCAGTAAATGCAATGGTGTCTAAACAGGCGGATCAAAAGAGTCCGATCCCGGGATCCAGAGCCAAACCAGGAGTCGAATACAGTAAAACCTCGATAAGTCGTCGCCTCATGTTATCGAAAAATTATGACGGCTTAAGCGAAGTGCCGTTAGTTTCAATGTGCAATATTGTGAAAATCGTATGAATTTGAAATAATATAACATTTATTAAAATTACAATATATTAAGAAAATTTATAGATTTTTTTTCAAAAGAAAAAATCTTGAAATTTTAAACTTTTTTAGAGCTCTTATTACGTAAATTATTGTGTTAAAATATATACTGGTACACTTTGATTTATACTAGTAATTTTTAATTTAGAGACTGTTAGACTGTTAGACTAGTTAGCTTTTCTTCACATTAAAACTATTGCACATTAATTTTATATATACATGAAATTTAATTTTAGAATTTTAATTCTTTATCAGTAGTTCATGAAACAATGACAAGGTAATCTGCGTAAAATTTATCAAGGTACTCTTTCACATACTAGCTACAAGGTAATCTCGAACACAGGGTCCACTTTGAGGGACTTGTGGAGGGTCCGGGCATAGTTCAGTAAACAATTGAATGTCTAGTCGGCCATGGTACGGGGTAGGGAAAAGTACACATTAGAAGACCTCCACTATGGAAAAAATGTCTGGTTTTCAACAAAGATAATTTGTTTAAATTGGAAGCCCTAAATTAGTGGAAGCCCATGCAGAAATCAGGTCTAGCTTGAACAGTCCCTATTGTTTCAAAAACGTTAGTCGGAAAAAATGAACTTCCGCAGCATAATTTTCGTTACTTGAACTGTTCCGTTTTGGTACATAAGGCTTTTATGGTGACTTTTAAGCAAGCATATATATGACAATGCTTTTAATAAGCAATTTTTTTAAAGGAAGCCATAGAAATTATCTGTTCCTCTCTCTCAAACTTTTCCGTGGTGACGAATAAACCGAAATTAGCGTCGAGTAAACGAGTGTTTTATGACATTGCTGTCTATGAAAGCTGGACTGGACCACAGAAAACGACGACTTAATCGGAGTGACGACTTATTAGGGTGACGATGATTTAACGAGATTTTACTGTATTTTTGTTCCCTGGGAGAGAGAGAGAGTAGCAAGGTATTGGAATGATTCCCCACGACTAGTATCCATGTAAGTTTTAAAGGTCCTTTAAAAGTCCTCCAAGTCGTATTTATACCATTCGTGGTATAAATGAATTACAATTAATATTTAAATGTTTTAACAATTTCTTCCGAAACTAACATAAAAAATAGAGAAAATCCGATGGAATAGAATTGAAATTGCAGCGCATCATTTCCTATAACAAATAAAATAAATAGCGGCCGCATTTTTTACTTGGCTCAGGTCCAAAAAACAGTAAATGCCATTTCCTTTCTTGCGTTTTTTCTTCTTCTTTTCATTTATTTTTATTTTCCTTATTGTTTCATGTACATAAAAAGTTTGTGTCTCTCTGTCACGTATTTCTCAATACTGTTCGCATGATTTTGGTGCCAAGTTTGAAGACATGTTTGAACATTTCCTATTTCGTAATGATGAGAATGGTATTCAATACTCGTGTCTCATTCTTTCCCGGGTTTGCGTTGCCATTTCGCTGCAACGTGAGAAATTCCACGTGTAGGATGGAAATACAAATACATGTGTGTATTTGTATTATTTTTGTTACTTTCCTACATATATAAAGCCTATCGATTGTTTTCATGCTGACATGTCAAGCCTCTAGGCTAACTTTTTTTTTAACTAATTGACTATGGAAATCAGTTTGATGATCTACTGAAAGATTCTGCCTGGGTAGCCATTAAAAATCCTCTGAGTTATTTTTACGATTTCTGTAGTTTTCCCCCACAAAAACTTTCCATATATATAATACTTTTTTAATTAAAAATTCCAGCAAAAGATATCTAATAAAATTAAATAAGCAAATGGCTCTTGTAACCCCATTGCTTGAATTATCGTGATAGTTTCTAATTTAATACGACCGAAATGTGGACTTTTCAGACATCATTTTAGCTTTTGACAAGGCCGTCTCAAGAATATCATGGGGGGCCCCCAGGCCAAGTAATTTTTCTTAGGCACACTTGGTCAATTCTCAAAAATTTCAAATAGATCTTATTTTTGTGAGGAGTTTTCTTCTCTTGAGACCACCGGGCAGTGCCCGGGCAACCCCCATGCGTTAAGACAGCACTGACTTTTGAGCTATACAGTAAACTACCCTAGATTATTTTTCAATTTTTTGAACATTCCAAGGTGTTTTTTTAGAATTTAACAAACCAGCTTTAAAAGCAGCGTTATGATACTTGTTTTCGGTGAAGTGCTGTTGTGCGCACTCTCTCTCCAGGGTTTGATTTTCACCGGTAAAAACTGGTTCACCAGAACCTCATTTTTACCAGCACATAGTAAAACTAAGCATTTACCGGTAAATACCGTGGTAAAAATGGTAAAAACCTGGTACATACAATTAGCCTCTTAGTATTGATAATTAATATGCAGAGTAACATGTTAACTACTGACTAATAGTTGTTTAAGTAATAATTATAAAAGAATTCAAATAAACATGAGCCATGGAAACAGAAACTGTGGTAGCACGACCAATGTTTGTGCCTTCGTCCGCAGCACACTTTGAATTGGGTTGATGTAAAAACCATTTTTTTCCTTTGCCCCTTCTTTGTATGTATAAATTCTAATAACTTGCATTTTATACATTTTATAACTTAAACATACCAACTGAAAAGCCTATATAATGATAATCAAAGGAACCAGTGGAACATATCGTTTTTTACAAGGGATTTAGCATTATATATCTATATAGACAATATTAACACTATAAATCAGAACCAGAGAGTAAGTAATATCGATGTAGAGGAGATCATTATATAAGATTATTGTACAGTGAATCCTCGCTACAACGATACTCGATATAACGATTAATTCCTTGCGACAATATTTTTGCTGTATCAAGTTTCACCGTAGTCAACTTTTAGTATAGAGATAGAGAGGCTAGTGCCTACTATTTCTACACTATAAAAACTGTTATTGGTTAAAACATAACATTAAAATAGATTAATTGTAATATTGTAATAGATAATATAGAATGAATATAGTTTTTTGACTGATATCTGAAAAATTTTGCAAATTTAGTAGAAAACGCAAGATATGCAATAATATGCAGACATTTTCGGAAACGTTAATGATTTTTTTTACCTTATACTAACGGTTTTTCCCTTTGAAGTTTACAGTATTGTACAATTTAAAAATTCAGAAAAAATAACCCCTCTGATGTTTATGAATTTTATACATTTTATCACCAATCAATAATACACTTGAATTAGCAGAACTTTTCAACAGTGGCTGAGTTGATTTACAATTTGTTTTTTAACCACCGCCACCAATAAAAAAATCACAAAGTAATAAAAAAAGTAAAAATTCAATAATTCCGAAAACCGAAGACGATACAGTCTTCACAGAAAGACAGGATTTTATTAAATGCCAAAAATTTCATCGCCAAAATTGTTACATTTATCATCGACAGGTAAAGCTAAAGTTCCATATTCCGTGCCATCTGTTAATGAGAAATAAATACAGTATAACCATTCCGGCAATGAAAAAATTATTGAAAAAATTTAAATCTTTTTTGCGTGAAAACGTCAGCTAATCACTCGCATACAATGTTGTACAAAAAAATCTGTTTTTGACTATTTTTCGCGGGTTTTTTGCAGTATGTTATATCCGGATTATTTTCTCAGTTAAAACCATTCTTTTTTTGGTTTGTTATATCCAACTGTATAATAATAATGTGCTAATCAAAATTTAATATATATATATATATATAACAAATCTAAGTATTTGTTATATCCATATTTCGTTTGTTTATATCTTCAAGCAGTGTATGTTATAACAGAATTAAAAATATATAGACGTGAATGGGCCAAATTTTAAGGATTTCATATCCGTCTGTTAATGTTATATCCGGGTTATGTTATAAGTGTACTCGACTGTAAATGTAACTTTTTGGAATTTCGGGAAAGGATGCTATAAAGGCATTTGAAAAATAAGGTTAAATTAGGAGAAAAGTAGAGATATATTAACACTTTCCAGTAATATGGCCGGGTTTTGTTTTTAAATGCGAAATTTTTTATTTCGGCTATGTTTCATGTATTCGAGAGTTTTTTTTTTTGAACGAATGTGAAATTTGTCATTTGGAATTCGTTACTGCGAATAAATGCGAAATTTCTGATCTGAATGTTTTTTGCGAATAAATGCGATATTTCTGATTTTAAAACTTTTTTTGCGGAACTTCGAATTTTTTTATTTACGTATCTCTACTTATATAAGCAATAATAAAATTAAACTATTAAACTTTCCTTCGAAATTTGGTTAATCAACGTTAGCATAACTCGCAAAATACAGTCACCGTTGGCTTTCTGTGATTCGAATCTGAATCAATACGAAAGCCAAGAACATTTTTGCTTTAAAGTTATTTTAAGAATCTAATTTAAATAACATTAATACTTATAAAATATTAAGTCATATCATATTGTGCTGATTTATTCGTGCAATGTGTGTGTGCATTAATTAAAATCCGAATTGCTAATTACAATTAAAAAATTTTAACAGTTTCTTTTTATAGGTGGCGATAGGGGGGTCTACTTCATTGATGTTTTTTCTCACATGTAATAGCGTACACTCTGCGTCAAGTTTTTAATATTTTCTAGAAGGCATATTTTTTGCTGATGAAATTTTATTTTTACCCGTTTATGGGTTATGGGCAAAAGTGCCAAAGAAAGGCACAATTTTTTCTTAGTGAACAAGCTTACAAAATATGAATGCTGCTCAGGAAAAACTTTCCCTACAGTCTATAAGGCAGCGTGTTATATCATGATTCCAAACAGATATCAAAATTCTGTGAGCAAAGAAACAGGTCTGTGCGGGTGAAATAAAAGACAACATGCCCCATAGCTGAAAAAAAAAAATTAATAATAATTAAAGGGCACATAATAGAATAATATTTTTCCTTTTTACTGCGAACACATCTCGGTGCTCATCATTCCCCCAATCATCCTGGAGCTATCCCCCCCCTCCCCCCACATCTTTGGTAGGGCCTCCTCTATAGTGAATTTATAGAGTAAAAAAAAAGAGGTTTGTCCCAGGCCCCGCGAAAGAGCCCTGCCAGCCGTATCCTTGTAGGGGTCATAGTGCTTACTAAAATCATTGAGGATAGATGCTTGATTTGATACTCAGGAGATATCTCACCCGATGATTCAATGATTAGCATCTTGATTATTTCAGTTAAAGTCATACGTCAGAGTTCTCGTACGGGTGCTTTTTTCTGGTGATGGTTATAGTCAAAGCTCAAGGCCTCCCAATTGACTGACAGGGCTCCAACCTTATGAATTCCAACTATGAATTCAACCGCACACGGCACGGAAATTCATTCCCCACATTCCACAGTACGGCTCTAGGCTGAGATCTTTGGTAGGGCCCCCCCCCCCTCTAATATGAATTTGTAGTAAGAAAAACAAAAAATAGAATCACATCTGATGAAAATTATCTCGGGCTCCCCGGGACCCTCTCCCTTTGTGGGGGACATGCAAAGAACTCAGTTGAATAGGAGCTTCCATGACGCAGTGATTTATGACAGCGTTTCTCAACCTAGCCGAAGGACCAGTAAAATAACTGAAACAATTCGACGGACCGCTTGTGTCCTGTATTACGGGATATTCCTGTATTTCCAGTTGTTCCGAATTGTTTCATACATTTGTCCAGTTCTTTCAACGATGCTTATTTAAATTTGTAATGTTTACTGAAATAGTGAATAAACAGCGTTTTCTCTCACATCTTTCATGATAATTACGGCTATAAATACAAATATTCATCTTACGTATTTGTCGGGATCAACGTTTTTTCCTCTGTTTTTCAGTGATTTTAATATACAATAAGAGATTTTGACGAATGTACTGAATTCGTTTCTGATGACAATTGGCGACGTCCCGTATTTTATCTTATTTGAATTCCAAATTCCCCTTGTTTTTCCTTAATGAAATATGCGAAAAATATTAAAGCTAAAATACATCGTTTGGCTATAATCAGTGATATCTCCTATTTAGGATCGCAATTTCTCGCATTTTCCTTGATGAGGTATGATGAACCTAAGTATGAAGGTACAATTTGACGATATGGATTTGAACTCATATATGTAGATATTAATAATATAAATTACAATCGAATCATTTTTCATTCAGTTAGAATTTTATTATTAAGTCTGCCTGCGTACCATCTACGCCATCGTCGAGGACCATAGGTTGAGAAACGCTGATTTATGACGATAAATATGTAAATTAAGAGGTGCTGCTAGGCTCTCTTTCATTTTGCTCTGTGGATATGATGTTGTTGGGACGGCAGTAGAAGACAACACACTTTTTTTGGATTAAATATACAAAAATCTGTCTGAGTTTTGTAGAACAGACTCATTATCATCAAAGGTTCTACGGACCAGCCAAGGGTTCCTCGAGAAACTGTTACTGAGAACAGATATAGGTATGGCGAAGTGGGCAGTCAGAACATTCCGGACCAAACAGCACCACCGCACACTAGAGATTCTTCTACTTTGAATAGAGCGTTTCAATACGGAAAAGTATTGCAATTTACTTGCGCTTTTTTATCCACTCACATTTTCCCTTCAAAATTATTTCGATGTGCAAAAGTTTTCGAAAGTGAAAACACCGTCATAGTAAATCTGTCATAAAAAATGGCTCCCCAGTAATCAATGCGGCCTCGTCGTCTCCTGCCTGGCACCAGCCCTGAGAGGCGGATTTAACGGTGGTCGCACTGTGCGTCCCCGACTTCTAAGGGCCCCAAAAAACTGAAACTTCACACTTTTTTCTAATTTAAGGGGGTCCAATATTTTCATTTGCGCTCGGGGCCCTCGAAAAAATTTTATCCGCCACTGTACAGCGTCCTGTAAGTGCTAGTACGGCCTTTATCTCATCACCTATGCGTCGTAGAAGTAAAATTTCAATTTAAAAGGTGCTCAAAAGGCGTTCACAAATTAACCTGTACCAGTTTTCAGAATGATAATACACGGTGTGTAAGAAAATAAACAAATCTATATTTTTACACGGTCCCCTTGTCCTTCAACTTCTAATCAGAAAGTTATTGCTCTATCTCCTGAGGCCAACAGAAAAAAATACGTGTTTCTAAATACAGTATTCGCTGAGGCATTCGAATTCAAAAATCGCATAAAAATTAGGAAAGGAGTGTTGTGTGTCCGTTAGTTTTTGCAGTTCCTTCATAACTTTGCTCTGATTTTTGAATTCAGATGTCTTAGCGAATATTTCACTTAAAAACATGGAACTTTTTTCTGTTGGCCTCAGGAGATACAGGGCAACAACTTTCTGATGAAGTTTGAGGACGAGGGGACCGTCATAAATTTAGTTTTTTTTATTTGGTTACACACTGTGTTGCCACTCTCAAAACTGGTGCAGGGTGATTTTTCAATGCATTTTTAGCATTTTTTTAAATTAGAAATCATACCTCTACGATGGACGGTTGATGAAATAAAGACAGCATTAGCACTTACAGGCCACCCTGTATGCAGGGCCGTAACTAGGATTTTTACCACCCGGGACAAACATTACTTTGCCGCCGCCCCCCCCCCCAACCTTAAAATTCAATTACTCTATAACGGCAGGGCCGCAACTAGATACTTGGTTACCCGGAGCAAGCGCGCATTTTGACGCCCCTTGTAATGTTGAAGGAGAGGTTTCAGAATGAAATTTGCGCCCTTTCCCCTCGGGTCTAGCGCCCGGAGCACGAGACCTGCCTGATCCCCCCCCCCCCAGTTGCGTCCCGTGTAACGGCGTTCTTTGTTCCCACTCAAAACTGCCCCCTTTAAATTTTTCTGCCCGGGACAGTTGCCACCCCGCCTGTACGTACATATTTTGTATGGATGTCCCATTCAGTATTATTTTCAAAGACGTACTCAGTACTATGTTCTCGTCAGCAAATGTATGAACGAATAGAGAAATCTGCATCTCACACACACACACACACACAACTCAGCGGAAAAAAAAACATACAGGGCCTATCAAAAAAAAAAAAGTAAAAAAATATGTTTTGTATTCTTGAGCTGGGAGGGTCAAGCAAGTACACATGAGTATCACGGAGGTGGGTACAGAGGGGGACACACGCGAGAAGCAGAGGTTCAGTGGAGACGTGGGGCCCTGCCTGCCATCCCAGTCATAAATGAATTCGGTAACAGCTGCCGGAGAGAGGTACACACACACACTCTTCTCTCTCTCTCTCTCTCTCTCTCTCTCTCTCTCGCACGCACGTACTGGTGTCAGTGCTGGAAGGTGAAAAGGGACACGAGGGGGATGGGTAAAGTACGTACCATGGGGGGGGGGGTATGAAATAATGTCATTCTTTTGCATGAAAGGGGAAGACTGGAAGGTTCTGTGTGTGTGTGTGGTAGCTAGTGGGGATGAAGGTACGCACACACATGCACTGGAAATGGATGGAAAAAAAAAACTGTTCAAGAGTGCACAAGCACGCGAACAGGTACCCCCTCACCTCCCCCCAGAAGAATAAGAATAATAATAATGGAAGAAAAAAAATTATATATACAAAAAAAAAATACTTAATGAAGTAGCGACGCATGCGCCGTAACGCGATTGCGTGCAGTCGCATAATTAGGTACAGCGGATGTAACGAGATAGCCGAGAAATTATTTGGGCGGATTTCGTTTCTTTCGAGACTTTTGTCTTCAAGGCCATCAATTCAATCGTTTTAGGGGGGGTTCGTGAAAAGTCCTTTTTTTTTCTTTTTAAGGATTTTGATTATTGTGGTTTATTTATTGCTTTTGTAATTTTTGTTTTCATCCGATGCCGTAATTCGATCGTTATCGCGTAATCTTCTGAAATATCGAGTATGTTTTAAAGCAGTGTTTCTTAACGTTGTTTTAGTCCGTGGCCCCCTTTGGGTACTATTTCCTTCCCTTGGCCCCGGTTGTCTCATCCGCCCTCACCTTAACTTCATGCAGAAGCGAAACCCGTCCTATTTATTGAATTGAATTTTTAATGAACAAAACTTTTTTATACATAACCCAAGAATGGATCCTAATAGGGGCGGGGGGAGCTCATTCCTCTAGAAAGTCAAATCATATGGGAGAAAAATTGGTCTTTTTCCCGAAATACGAAGCGCATCAACGAAAACTGCACAAATTTACGTCCCACCTGCAATACCACTCTGGATTCGTGTCTACCCTGGGCCAGAGCTCGATGAGCTTCATTTTTGTAGGGTTCCTATGCAGAGCCGTCTATGTAGGGACCCAAAATCCTATGTCCCCCGTGCAAGGTGATTTTCTGAGGCCCATACTTTGTGAGTGAATAATCCAATATGTGTAAACTGCTTCTTTCATCTAAGAGCATCAAACCAGATCTCATCATATACGCCTTGTATTGGCGCGAGGCCCACGTGCCATGCCCAGATGAGCTCATTCGTTAAAAGATGGACAAGGTTCTATGGGTAGATCTGCCGGGTTCTGAACACATTAGTTTTTTCTCACCACATTTCATTCGAAAACTTTAGGCTACTTCTTCAAAGACTAATTTTTTTTTTACAGCTATCTGTCGCCCCTTAATCATTTTCGTGGATCACGTTCACCTTATTTTCACACACTCGCGGTCCCCATTTAGAATAAACACCCCAGGATCACGGGAGGAAAATATTACCCAGGTATAGACAACCACACAAAGTGTTCTAAAATACTTTTTCTAAAAACCAAGATCAGAAAACCATGGCCCCCACATCCTCGAGTAGGGCCCTAGGCTGGAATCTTTTGCGAGCCCCCACACCTGACTTTCATGGGCCCCTTTATGATCACATTAATATGATAAATTTATAGCGTGAAAAAACAAAAAAATTATGAAAATCATCCCGGGCCCCAGGGATGGAGCCTTGCCAGCCCACCCGTTGTTGGGACAATGGATAGATAGATAGATAGAACCGCTCACAGCCCCGCACTGATGCAAAGCAATGGAGAAAACATTCGGGTATAGCAAGCGCGAAAACTGGTACCTGGGACCGTGACGGAAACCTTCACAATGGTAGACGAGTATCTTACCACCACGACCAAGGGCGTAGCGGGGGGGGGGACGACGACTTGGGGGTCTGGTCCCCCCCCCCCCCGAAATGTGAGAAAATGACCGAAAAAAGGGAAAAAGATGGCCAAATCCATTGTTCTGTCACTTTGGTTCCCCCCACGGAACGAAATTTCTGGGTACGCCCCTGACCACGACCATTCATTCGAACCTTGGTCTATAGGTTCACAGTCTGACACACTATCACCTGCACCTACTTAGACGACCCACACTGTATGAAAGGTTAAAGACTCTTATACAGTACACTGTCTTGAGGATTACTGGAGAGATGCAGCGTGTCTCAACCTATGATCCAGAGGTGGTCCGCGACGATAGCATAGGTCAGAGGTCTTCAACCTTTTTCCAGTCGCGAGCACTGCCTGTATGCTTCATCAAAAGAAGAGCACCTTTTCGGCAAGTTTGACGTACAAATGTATGAAATTAGGATAGTTTTAATCCTTGAATGCAATTTGTACAAGTTGTTTATTCGGGATGTGATTAAGTGCTCGCGAGCAGGAAATCGAATATACGGGTATCGAGCACTATGTGTGCTTCAGAGAACACCGCGGTGCTCGCGAGTAACAGGTTGAAGATGCCTGGCATAGGTGGTCCGCAGGCAGACTTGATAATTCGATTCCAACTGAAAGAAAAATTATTAATTTGTTGTAATTGATATTAATGATATCCATAAGGTTCAAATAAAAATTGTACCTTCGTACTTAGGGGTCACCATACAACCATAAGGAAAATGCTGGAAATTGTGATCCTAAATACAGGATATCACTAATTGTAGTCAAAAGATGCAATTTACGGCAAGTTGGCTAATTACTGCCAAAATCGCAGTAAATAAAAAATTATGTGACGAAAAAACCATCCAAATGACTACTAGATGGCCGTATTTCGTTGAAGAAAAATAAGGGGAAACTGGGATCTTTTTTAAACACGTTAAAATACTTTTGCTAATTGCCATCAAAACCGTTGCCCTAACTCGACAAAATCCCCTATTGTAGTTGAAATCGCTGAAAAATTGGGGAAAAAACGTAAAAT
This sequence comes from Pholcus phalangioides, assembly GCF_987345545.1. Classification (NCBI taxonomy): domain Eukaryota; kingdom Metazoa; phylum Arthropoda; class Arachnida; order Araneae; family Pholcidae; genus Pholcus; species Pholcus phalangioides. Next base: position 30,103,559 of record NW_028301597.1, read on the forward strand.
CTGACAAATATGTATATTTGAATGAATATTTGTATTTACAGCCGTAATTGTCATAATAAGTTATGAAAATGCCGTTTACTCGCTATTTTTAATCTTTAACTGGTCTAGTGATGTCTGATAAACCCCATGTTACTTGTTTCTGCACGTACCTCCCTCCCACGGACCAATTAAGGATTAAATAAGCATTACAAATGCAGTCGATCCTCGCTGTAGTGAACCCTGGATATAGTGAACTCTCTGTTATAATGAACTTTTTCAGTGGTGTGTGAACTGAATACCTATTTAACTAATGTTATTTTAAACCCTTGAAAAATCGGAACAATACTGGAACAGGCCTAGAGGCATATGATGTGTCCCCCCCCCCCCCCCACTTTCTATCTCCTGCCGCTGTCTAATATCCATATGACCGCTTCAGAATAAACAGACATTTTGCCATCTCAAAAATATCTTTAAAAAAAATCGGTAAAAAATGGTGTGAAGAGGGAAGCATTTTCTGTTGATGATAAAATAAAACTAATCAAACGTATTGAAGATACGTTGATTAGATATTATATTGCCCTGATGGAGGCCCTCAATCAGGGCTGTAGCGTTGCTTCTCGGGGCTCGGGGGCACACATTCTCTTAGCGGGGGGGGGGGGGCTTTAAAAAGGAAAAAGTAATGCAAAATAAGAGTACATTTTTTGTTGTGACCCCCCCCCCCCCCCCGCCCGTCCAATCGGATCAGTGCCCCGGTTTCCCCAGTCTAGTTACGGACCTGGAGCCAGCAATCGGCAATTGCTAGGAATTCTCTTTAGTGAAATCTAGTTTCTAACCTTTTAAAAAATCTTAGCGTGATCATCGATGCTCATGAAAAAAAAATCTGGATGTGGATCAAAGAAGTTCAGTCGATCTGAAGTGAAAGCGGCTCTGCAAAACACATTCTGAATACTTTTTTTTCTACGGAAAATGTGAACAAAACAAAAAACTGGACTCTTTTTATTTCTTAAATCGTCGATAAGAAAATTGATGAACTTTACTTAAAATCGAAATGCATTCAATCAAAAACAATAAATTTTTTCCATAGGATGTAAAAATAAAAGTAAGAAGTGCTACTTTCTCTTCAAATTTTTTCCTTTCTAATATTTGATTCATTGTCTATTTAAGTGATAAATAATTTATTAGTAATTGTGTGTTATCGCAGTGAATGTTCCCAACAAAACCACCGTAATCAAATGCTAAGAAATACCGATCTTTCTACGAATTTGGATATAGTGAACCTTGGGTTATAGTGAACTTTTTTTTGGGTTCGCGGATGGTTCACTATAACGGGGTTTGACTGTATAAGAAAGCATCATTGAAAAAAAACGAGACAAATGAATAAAACAATTTGCAACCACTAAAAATACAAGAATGTCCCGTAACACGGGACAAAAGTGGTCCGTCGAATTGTTTCAGACATTTTACTAGTCCTTAGGTTCAGAAAGGTTGAGAAACGCTGGTATATGGTGAAGAGAGAAAATTGATAGAGAACACGGCTCTCTGACTGTATTCTTGTTTCTTTATAACGTTTCGATTGCAAAAACAAAAAAAACACAACAGCAGTGATTCACAATCATGCAAAAATCATGTCGATGTTATCAATAGAAAACGTGGTTATAAAAATTTCATCAATTACTGGCTTGAAAAAATTCCGAGAATTTCTTTAAAAAACACTACAAAATTCAAAGAAAAAGTGGCGAAAAAATTATCGTAATATCCGATTTCATTTCTTCTTGCAGACGTTTTAAAAAACATGATTCATTGTAACGTTAATTTCTATCGGAAGCTGTTCGGACTTTTCGACGTTATAGTTTCATGATAAAAAAAGATCCATGTCCTTAAAAATTGACGAGCACACAATGAGACACTTCTCCAAACCGCTCATCACAAGACCCATGTGCACTATTCAGAGAATTATTTCAAGGACATCCATCCCTCATAATAATGATAATAATGTAATATTTTCCCTTAAAAAAATTACTTCAAAAATAATAATAATTTTTGAAGCTCCGCAGTATGTTTTCGTAGGTAAGAACTCGTTTAATACGCAATTTTCCAATAAACCGGTCTGCGGTTCTCGAGGAACATCCGTGCGAGATATAGGACATTGCGATTTCGGAATAGGCAATAATTTATACACGGTATAGCAAAAATAATAGTTTTCACGAAATTCTCTCTGTATCGATTGACGTCACGTGTTTACGGCCGACGCGTAGCACTTTGCCATTTACTTATTATTCACGAAATTACAAAAGGCTTGTGTGTGTGTGTGTGTGTGTGTGTGTTGTCGCTGGCCTCCATATACAGTGGATCCCGCTTATAACGTTTTTCAAAAGACCGTCGTGAGAAAATGTGGGAAAACGGAAATCTTAGTGAGAATTATTTAGGGATCACACACACTAAAATAAGTCGCACTAAGCGGGAAAACGTTATAAGTGGGATCGTCTGCATAATGTATTTCGCGTATTCGTCAATGCCGTAGCAAGGCGTTTCTCAACCTATGGTCCGCAACGATGGTATTGGTGGTCCGCAGGCAGACCTGATAAAATTATTCATTCGTGACGCAAGTGGTCCGTCAAATTGTTTCATTTTACTTGTCCTTGTTTTCAGAAAGGTTAAGAAACACTGCCGTAAAACCTAATGTCGGCTGCAGGAGGAGGGGAGACTTTGCAAGCGCGGATTGAAGGGGGGGGGGGGCTGGGGTGGTGATCACCCCTCCCAAGAGCCGAATTATATAGAAGAAATTTGTCTGTCCGTAAAATACGGGCTGACCCAATGCACCTACACAATAAGTCGATTTTCCGACCCATTGTCCTGGATCTGCCTACCTTTGTTCTATTTGGATCTAAAGATGTTTGCTTCGGCTTCATTCGAAGCTGAAGGCATCTGTCTCGGCTTCATTAGCTACCGAAAATTCCTGCCTCCGCTTCATTCATCGCCGAAGATACCTGCCTCCGCTTCACTCACAGCTGAAGATGCCCTCCACTCCATTCGGAGAATCAAAATATGTCTGTCTCTTCTCTATACCCAGCTGAAGATATCTGCCTTGTGTTCATCCGCAACTGTGAAGATGTCTTCCTTCTCTTAGGCATAAATTCAGGTTCGGGGTGGAGTAATAGGAACGATCACCCTTCCAAAAGCCGAATGATATGTGATATGGGAAAATTTGTCCGTCTCCAACGAACTTACACAATTCGCCCCTCCCGACACATCGTCCTGGATCCGCACCTGAGGCCTCGAGGCTGATTAATCCAATTTCAAGATAACTTGAAGCTAACGGGTTAAAGTCTCGGGTGAAAATTCAAGGAATGAGTAAGCTAGTCAAGAAAAATAGTAGAATGGAAGAATGGTGGCAAACATTTCTGTAGCCCACATAGGCGGTAAAACCATAAATATGCCTCTACAAAGGGACTAGGTCAGCAAGTAACAAAACGAATGATCTATAGATTTTGCTAACATGATGAGTGACCAAAGGAGTGGCCTAGGGACTGAAGGACTGATTCAGTTACCAACCAAAACAAGGATCAAGGAAGTGTGCAGGCATTTCAATGACCAAAAGAAAAATCTAGAGAGTGTATGAGCATGGTAGTGGACCAGGCCAGTGAGTACCAAAAGAATGATTTAGAGCAGCGGTTCTCAACAGGTGCTCCGCGGAGCCCTTGGGGCTCCTTGTGCACTCTCCAGGGGCTCCGCGGCCGCTTGAGGAAAATTAAAAAAACGGTAAAATTAAAAAATAATAATTATAAATATTTTTAAGCAGTAAAAATAAATCAGTAACTTTGATAAATAATTAAGAAATGGGCCTACGGAGCTCCGCCATATAATTTTTTTACTACAAAGGGCTCCGCGTGTCAAAAAGGTTGAGAACCGCTGATCTAGAGAATGACATACCAGCTCCATTAGTGGCCAAAAGAATGACTAACAAAGTATGCAAGCATGAATGTTGTAAAGAGTAACTTAGAAAGCGAAGGACCATGTCAGTGAGCGACCAAAAGAACGATTTAGGGGTGTGCAAGCATGTGAATGATCAAAAGTGTGACTAAGAGAGCGAAGAACCAGGTCAGTGAGTGACCAAATGCATAGCCCCCCCCCCCTACAAGGGCAGGTTTGTCAGAGCTCTTGTCCTGGGGCCCGGAACGATTCTTATCTTTTTTCTTTTTTTTTTAGTTTTTCACACTGTAAATTGCCTTTAGAGGCAGCCCATCGAAGATCCAAGCCTAAGGACCTGGCTGCATGATGTTAGGAGCCTGACAAAGAAGGTTTGCAAGCCTGTGAGTGAACAAAAGTGTGACTTTTTAAAGGTGTTTTTACAGGGAGTGGTTAGAAAGGGAGTGATAAGCTTACTATAGCCAAGGGCGGCAAATTTGAAGAATGTATGATTAAGAAAATTGAACTAGTATGGGAGAAAGGTGGCATAGTTTGTGTAGAGCCCCCCAGGTGACAAAACCACAAATCCCTCTGCCAATAATTGCTAATTAGCTCAACTTGAGGCCCTTTAAAGCTCTCGGCCTATCCCGGATTTGATTTCCCCTGTTTCGAGTGTGTTTATATCAGTTTGTGTGATCTATATATACATATAGAAAGCGACAGTAGGAATCACTCTCCCCTCCGAATGCCTGGGAGCAAAAATAGTAAGAGAAAATGAAGATCCGGAAATTTCGCCCCCGGTATATTTCGCTCCCGGTAATTTCATCTCTGACATTACATTTCACCTGCCCTGGCCGTATGAGTGGCCAAGTATAGTGACTTACTGTGTGAGTGATCAAGTGATTGGGGGAGTGACCATATGAGTGATCAAGTGATTGGGGGAGTGACCGTATGAGTGATCAAGTGATTGGCGGAGTGACCGTATGAGTGGGTGAGTAGGTAACCATATGAGTGACTATAAGAGGGTGAGTGATCAAGTGAGTGACCAAGTGAGTGTGTTAGTGACCGTATGAATGACAAAGGGGAGTGATGATATGAGAGATTAAGTTGGTGATCGTATGACTGACTACACTCTCTTGGTCTCTCATACGATCACATATTGTTACGCACTGATACAGTCATTCACCCACTCATACGGTCACTCCCTCATCCACTTGTTTCAGTCTTACGGTCATTCACTCACTCATACGGTCATTCACCCAGTCACTTGTCCACTCATACAGCCACTCACTCATCCACTTGATCAGTCTTACGGTCATCCACTTGATCAGTCTTACGGTCATCCACTTGATCAGTCTTACGGTCATCCACTTGATCAGTCTTACGGTCATCCACTTGATCAGTCTTACGGTCATCCACTTGATCAGTCTTACGGTCTTCCACTCATTCATACAGTCACATACGTAGTCTCACTCACCCACTCACTCATACAGTCACATACGTAGTCTCACTCACCCACTCACTCATACAGTCACATACGTGGTCTCACTCACCCACTCACTCAGTCAAGGCAGGCGTCAAGGATGAAATATCTGGAGCGAAATGTCCGGGTGAATTATTGGGGCGAAATTTCCGTACACCAAGAAAAAGTGGTTAGGTCCCATAAAATACGGTATGTGGAGTGGATTGTGTTTGGCTTAGATCCCCCAACGTGGGTGTTAACGCCCCCTGTGGGCGATAGAATGTTCCAGGGGGGTGGTAGAGCTACGGGTATAACATAGGATCCTATAGATTAGATTACGTTGGGGGGCGATGAGAGAAAAAAATTTCTGAAGAAGGGACCAATGGGATAAAAAGATTGGGAAACTATAACTTAGATCATTGCTAAAGAAAAGAAAGCCTTTGATGCAGCTGGTGATAAGATACTAGGCATCAGCAAAGGATTCAGATTTTGAATACCACTCTTGGTAAAGTATATTCTGATAACAAGCCAAATTTACGTGCGATATACAGTCTGTTTCGTAAGTTTTTAAACGGCAAGTAACTCGCGACTTGCGTCTTTTGCGAGCCTCCCGTCTCAGAATTCGGATAATATAGATGTTAGGGGGACTGATTAATATTAAATGCAAATTTGTTTAGTGGAGACGTCCTCGTAATATATTATATCTAAGAGAAAGTCGTGTTAATATAAGATTTTATTTTCCGGGACGATGCTTGTTAACGATTACACCTTGCCCGAGTTGGTAGACTTGGCGTTGCGGGTTCCCGAGATCGGAGCGGTTAACTTCAACATCCTGCACACTGTCCTGCAGGCGATCATCGAAGCAACTGGTCTGCAGTCTTTACGTCCGTGGTGCGAGATCAAATATCCAGAAGCCTGTAGAAACGCCCTCATCAAAGCCGGTAGCACCAGAACACCTGGTGAGGATTACTTTATCGTGAAGGATGACCACGTCAGCAGTAGCGAAGAGGTATCCGAGGATACCGTTAGTGTGGATGGGAAACCGGTAACCGAAGTTGACCTCACCGAAGACACGAAACAAGAAGCAGTAGTAGAAGCTAGGCATGAGGTAGCGGTTGAAGTTCGGCCTTCTGAGAAACCTGTTGAAAAGACGCTGGAAAAACTCCCTGAAGAAACACCGGAAGAACGTATCGTTGAGCCACCGAAAGAACGCAAAGTTGAGCCACCGAAAGAAAGCAAAGTTGAGCCACCGCAAGAAAGCAAAGTTGAGCCACCGGAAGAACGCAAAGGTGAGCCATCGAAGGAACCCCAAATTGAGCCACCGAAAGAACGCAAAGTTGAGCCACCGGAAGAACGCAAAGGTGAGCCATCGAAGGAACCCCAAGTTGAGCCACCGAAAGAACGCCAAGTTGAGCCACCAAAAGAACACCAAGTTGAGCCACCAGAAGAACGCCAAGTTGAACCACCAAAAGAACGCCAAATTGAGCCACCGAAAGAACGCCAAGTTGAGGCACCGAAAGAACGCCAAGTTGAGCCACCGAAACAACAACAAGTTGAGCCACCGAAAGAACGCAGGTACGAACCGAGAGAGCATAGGTACGAACCACGAAGAGAGCACCGGTATGAACCCCACAGAGACCGCGTGAACGAACTGCCAAGACAATACGGAAAGGAAGTGCCAGAAGAACCCACAGAGAAACCGTCAGGATCACCAGACGTAGGAACATCTCAACCATTCCACCAGCAAGAGTTCTTGAAGGAGGGGCCCAACATGACTCAAATATGGCAAGCCTCAAATGTCACCAGTCGAGTGAAAGCCGCCGAAGAATCCATTGATAAAATCGCCATCTTCTTAGACAAGTTGAATATAGAAATGAAAGACGTAGTGGCGCAAATGTCGTCCGCAGGACAGTTGCATTCCGACTTGGAGGATTTCGAAGACGAACTGAACGCGCTGAAAGATGAATTCGCTGCCAAGGAGGACGCGATGGACGAAATCAGGGCTCGCCTGTCCGAAGTTGAAAGCAGCAAAGCAGACAAAGATGAAATAATGGAGATGATGCAAGCCAAGCTCGAATCGCAAGAGAAGCATGAGGAACAGATAAATCTACTCAATCAGAAAATGGAGGACATCAATAATATCATCGAGCGACTAGCCAAACTCATGGGCGTCGACCTGAATGATCTGTTGTCGATGAATATCGATGACATCGAGCCGGCATTTGCGAAAGCCCCCGCCTATCCAGAAAGTATCAAAGAAGAGACACCAGCCGCGGCCAGAGCAGATTTGCCGAAGGAACAGGAGAGGCTCCTCCGTTCTGTGGCGGCCAGAGCGGACATAGTGGACTCCAGGTTGGAATCGTTGGAGAACGAGAAGTTGATGATGTCGGATGCACTGGAATCATTACGCAACTATGTCAACGACTTACAGTTCGAAAAAGTCGACAACGAGACTTTCCAAGAGAGTCTCGCGACGAAAGCCGATAAAATAGATCTCGACCACAAAGTCAGCAAAGAGGACTTCGAGAACATCATGGAAGATATGGGTGATTCCATAGACGACATCAACGACAAGATCAAGCTCATGGACGAAGAGAGACGCTTATTCGAGGAGAAGACAGAGAGGGACCTCAAGCTCAAGCTGAGTATCGTCGATTACCAAACTCTGCAGATTCCTCTACAGAACCGGATACGAGCTCTGATGTACGCGTTCAAGAAGATGAAGGAAATAATTCGAAGCACTCTCTGTCCCGATGCAGCGGGCATCACCAAATGCTTGTCTTGCGGAAGATCGGCCGATCTCGCCGATAAACCATGCGGAGACACTGATGGAAATTACGTACAATACGACACGGACCCGCAAAATCAGCATTCGTCAACCGACGACGACAAGGTCCGATCGAGGCGCGCTAAATACGACAGCGAAGAGACATCGAGCGGCGTCTCGTCCGGTTCAAAGGCCGTGGTGTCCGAAATCGACCTGACACCAGAAGCGACTGCGGTCGTCCAGAAGATACCAGTCGGGTTGGCTCACAGGAAACCGAAGATCGAGATCGACCACGACTTCGAAAAACTCATGAAGGTCGGTAAGTTGCGTTCTTGCGGTGGTATACACACAATGACGACACCTCACCAGAGGGGTATCGAGACGGAAACGCTTTGGCTACCGACATCGACGGCCAAGAAAGGAACGCTCGTCGGATACGACCGCTCTTGGTATCGGGGTTCCTTCAAGTCGCGTCCGGTTGGCGAAACCGATCCTTATCAGGGAATCAACGAGATGGACGCCTCCCTCTTGTCGATCGGCGAATCTCACAACGATTTACCACCGAGGAGACCATTCAAAACATCCACCAGGAGGGCAACCAAAGTCAAAAGCGTCGAGGCACATTGAAATTTCAAGCCAATGGCTATATATATATCATTCTCATCTTATGGCCTCCATCAAATCGTCCTGAAATTCTGAAAAAATATATAACAGAAAACACATTGGTATATATTAAACTATGATTATTAATTAAAGAAATTTCATTATATGGATTAATTGTGTGTTCTTATTACACAGTTCGATATTCATATGTATCATAGTTTCCCAACCTTTTTTGTCCCATCGCCCCCTTCTTCAGAAATGTTTTTCTCTCCCATCGCCCCCCAACGCAATCTAACCCATAGGACCCTATGTTATACCCGTAGCTTCTACCGCCCCCCCTAGAACTTTCCATCACCCCCAAGGGGACGTTAACGCCCACGTTGGGAATCACTGATATATATGAATGTACTTTCACACGCCTAGGGTGTTCAACCTTTAAGAGAGTGTGGACTATATTTCGTTGATTTGAAAACACACGTCGCTGGCCACTTGATTGAGTGATCTCTAGAACCACGCCGCAGGTTACTTAAGTGATCTCGAACTGTGCTGCGAGTGGCTCAAGTCATCTGGGACTGTGTCGCGGGATAGCACCCGACATCGCTCAGCCCCCCCCCCCCCTCTCATCCGGGGCAATGGCTAAAATTGACAATGGTCGATAGAACCTGGTCGGTGCACGGTATGAAATGAAATGAAAATGTGTCGCGGGACACTTGAGACAGGACCGGAACTAGAGAGAGGGAGGCAGGGAAGGGACGAGAGACTGCCCTGGGCAGCAGTTTTAGGTGTGAACAAAGAACACCGTTATAAAATGATTGAATTTTAAAGAGGACGGCAAAATCATGTTTGCCGGAGTGGCAAAAATCCTAATTACGTCCCTGCTTAAAGTGATCTGAAAATGTGCCGCGGGTTGCTTAAGAGATCAATAAAGTTGCAAGTACTCTGGAACTGCGCCGCTGTGATCTTCAAGTGTGCCGCGGGATCCTTATGTGATCTTGGAGTGTACCGGGTGATACTTAACTGATCTGGAACTGTAGGGTCACTTGAGTGATCTGTAAATGTGCGTTGTGAATTTCCACGAATCAGAATTCACAACGCACATTTACAGATCACTCAAGTGACCCACACTACAGTTCCAGATCAGTTAAGTGCCACCAGTACACTACAGTTCCAGATCAGCTAAGTGCCACCGGTACCCTCCAAGATCACATAAGGATCCACACTTATGTGATTTGATGTGTCTTGGCACATTGTAGTGTGTGTATTTCGGCCTTTAGCATTAGGGAACAGCACCCCTAGGAATGCTGGATCCCCGGGGGCTGGGGATCCTAACGGGGGAGCAAAGTTCGTGATTGGCCCCTTGTTTTTTTTTTCTTTCTAAAATGGGGTAAAGAGGGCATTTGATCTTGTAACTTCGATCTGTCAACCACCCGAGTTGTTCTCATTAACTCGTATGTTCCCTCCCTTGCTCCTTTGGGATATTCAAAGGAGGGTGGGGGGGGGGGGGGCATGGGTGAAAATCTAGTTAAAGGGGGCCATGACAGGTAATAATGGGGAACGTGCACAGAGAATTGTGAAAAAAAAAAATACGTGTGAGAAGCTAAAGGAATGAAGCATTCAAATGGAAGTAAAATGGACAAAAGTGACTACTTTTTTAGAATTTAGCATAGAAATACAAGAATAATCCCAACCAGGAGGGAGGGGGATTTCAGAACACACAAGGTACGGTGGGGCGGGGAGGTATGCATACTCAATTTTGTGTGGGAAAATTTTTTTGCGCACTATAAATTCACTCAGAAATCAATTTAATAATTAGAAAGGTCCCACTCCTGGATCTGGAGTGGTCCAAAGTCAAGACGCGGAGGAAGGAGGTCTATCAGAAGGGAATATGGTCAAAAGAACACCACGGACGAAGAATAGGGCCAAGAAACACTGACCTACCAAATGAATCCACGCCATCTTCAGATATATTTCATATACCATGTCCAAGTTTTTGAAAGATTTGGAAATTTGGATGTCCAATAAATGCCTTTCCTGAATTTCTGCTTTTCCCTCCTTTATACTTTTACCGAGTGTTTCTACTAAATTTCCTTGTTTTTTTCTTTTTTTTTAGAATTTCTTCTCACTTTCTAAGTTTCGGCCCCTTATCCGTTTTTAAATTTCTTATTAGTGGCCTGCCTAGGGTTTCTGCCCTCTTATCCATCTTTAAATTCCTGCCCTCATGCAGAGAATTTCTACTTTCTGTTTACCCTTTTATAAGTTTCTGCCCTCTTACCCTCTGTTGCTCTTACAATCTCCATCCAACTCTGAATTTGATCTGAAATATTCGAATTGCATGTCGTTTGACCCCTTGAAACGAGTCTTCAATTACTGTATCGATGTTTAATCGATATCCAAGGAAGTGCATCACGAAAACAAACAATCGTTCAAATCCAATTACTACACGATGGTATCACATCGAACCCCTAATACAAATATTATGCCGAAAGAGGAACCGATCGAAACCCTCAAAGCAAGCGACGCTCGGTATTAATCGATATAGTACAGCAGTTCATCAAATATTTATCACAACAGCTGGTTACTATAAAATCCTGGATAAATTCAGCCTTTGTCATGTTCATCCAGCATTTATAATCGATATTCGGCTATTCTGTGCATATTAATACTGTATCTGGCATCGTTCCGTAAATTTCGCGGTATTGCTCCACAGGTGCAAGGGAGTCTTCGTCACTCTATAATTAGGAAACGCTATCTAAAACAACGTGCAGATAGATCTAAGACAGAGTTCTTCAACTTTTTTTCTTGTCGCGAGCACTGTTCTCAACCTCAAAAGAAGAGCACCCTTACGACAAGTTTGACATACGAATGCATGAAATCACAATGCTTTCAATCCCTGAACGCAATTTGTAAAGGATATTCAATTGTAAAAAGTTGATCCAAAAAAAAAATATATATATAGCTCGCGAGCACGAAATTGGATGCGAGCATCGAGCACTCTGGGTGCTCGTGAACAACGGGTTGAAGATCTTTAAGGCAGTGGTTCTCAACCTTGGCAAGCCCGCGGCCCGGTTTCATTCATTTTTGTGAGTGGAAGGCCTGGTCAAACACAAGACCAACGGAAAATGAATGAGGAGAAATGAAACCGCTCATCACTCGCGGTCCGGTATGAATGATGTCAGGGTCCGGTACCGGGGCGCTGCCCGGCGGTTGAGAAACACTGATCTAAGGTATGCTATTTATTACAGGGTTATATCTTGTAAGCCCTTATTTGGCCTTTGTCTCATCAACCGTACGTCGTAGAGGTATGGTTCCAATTTGAAAAATGCTCATTATTTTCGTTGTTCCAACTCTAACAAATTCTCATTAGGATTTCCCGTTTAAACCGTTTTCCTGCTTACAACGTTATTTCATGACGATTTTTTTAAAAACGTTATAAGCGGAATCCACTGTACTATGTTTTGCAAGTTCTTTTTTTTTGCATATTCATCGATTTTGTATTATATATATATATATATATATATATATATATACAATATCATGTTTTGCAGTGAAATTTGATTTTTTGCTCTTTTTATTCAAATTTTAAACACATGGTCAAGGAATACAAAAATATATCGCGGTCTAACTAATTTTCCCATTCAGCTCATCTAATTTACGAGAGTAAATTATTATCCGCCATTTGCAATAAACCGGCATTTATGGTAACAAAAGCAAACGTGGAATTCGATTTTTTTTAATCTCCAGCGTAATTCGTAAAACGCAAAAGATTCTAAAACTCAGAAAACAGACGAGTTCCAAATCAGCCAACTTTTTTTGAGTTTAGATATTTAAGAATTTTCCGGAATCTGTGACTCGAATTTCCCAGCATGCTAATCTCCTTCGCTGTTGCCCGGCATGCCGGATAATGCGGTGGAGTCTATAAATCTTCCAAATACCATTTCTTACAAATCAATTTTTTAAATATTTATTGATTCTAACCTCTAAAAAAAAGCTGCAAATAATATGCTGTGGTGTATAATATGCATTAGCGGATTCATATACTTTTTAACGTATTATCCGCGGATTAAGCACATACTGCGAATCCTTTTAGATATTTTACTGAGTAGTCCTTAGGTGTGTAGAAGTCCTTGAGAAACGCTGCTGTATATGACAGATGGGGAAACCATGTCATCACGATGAAATCATCAATTTTTGATACTTCAGACTATTCTTGAGACAAAACATAATATATTAATAGATAAAGCTCTACGGCCACATATACTGTATTATCGGAGCTAATAGAAAGGTTTTCAATTCATTTCAAGCAAATATTTCATTGACTTTGATCCCGATTCATAATCCGAAGAAACCATTGCTTCTCATCGGAAATTAAAATCTAAGAAATAAGACATGGTAGAGGAAAACGGGAGAAGAACAATAACGTATTACAACATTCCTCGCACGAGATTCGGCGAGATTGAAGTGCAAATTAAAGGGGTGAACTCTCGCATATACTCGACTGAACGGAACCGAGCACAGGACCAAGGGGGTATTCCACCCAGACCATAGAAAGAACCAAAGAACCTGCTACGAATACGCTTCCCCCTATTGTATCTGTCAGCACCGGATCGAACACTCCCCAAACTGGAGCTCAAGCTCAAAAGAGAGCTCTTTCCCTTCCTAGAGCACCCATATTTTTTTTTCTTTCATAAATATACATTATAGGCTTTCTCCTATCTCGCTCTTTCTCTCCCTAGGCATGAGTGTCTCTCTCTTTAGCTAATAACTAGGCGCTTTGCCTCCCATCTCACTCACTCTCTCTTGCCTAATACCTTCTCCAACACGAGAAATAGCTATGCTATGGTGCTATTTTTAAGCGCATCTCTCTCTCTCAACCCATCTTTTAACCATTGCGCGGTGCGTGTCCTCACTCTCCCCACTTACAACATAGTACATACTCTGTATGTACATCAGAGAAGACAAGCCATCCATGGGTCTTCTCTTTTAGTCGGTCGGTTTGTTGCCGACTCATCTTCTTTCGCAAATATTCCTCTCTCTCTCTTGTGTAGATGGATGAGAAATGTTTGATTAGAATGAGAGGAGGTTCTTTTATAAAGAATTTCCACTTTTCGGATCGGGTTGCCTAGCAAATCACGGTGATACGAGGATTCCCGGGATACTCAATTAGTTCTGTTCTTTCTGTGTGATTTTAAAATGCTGGGATTTTGATTTTTTCTTTCTGACTTGAAATGCGTGTGGAGCGTGATGTTTGAAGAGAGAAAAGCCGAATTCTCTTAGAAAACTGATTTGAGTTTGTTTGTCTTGATGCTGTGGATGACTTTGATCACGTACCATGTGTGTGTGATAGTTTCTCGCTTTTACGCATCGTTTGAATTGAATGTCGATGGATTCCAATGTAATTAAATGCAGCTTTGCAAATCGTAAGCGTGTTCTTTCTTGCAGTTTGATCGATTCGAATACAGTTGTGCGAGAGTCTTGGTATTTGTAATAAAATCGAGATTGTCTGTATCTCTGAGGAATGTATCAATATCGGCATATGTTTTTGCTTGCACCGGGTCCTCGGAGCGCGATATAATGCAATTTCTGATTAAAGACGAGGGGAGATTTATTTCTCTCCGAAAGGTGCATGTGTGATACGAAGTAATTCTATTTACTGATTAAAATAATTCGACAAAATTTTGTACTTAAATTTTCGATTGAGATTAAGAATGGTAATTTATAATTGTAATGAGAAGATTGAAGACTTCCATACATAATTTTCCAGTTTCTCTGATAAAGTGATGCCTCGACTAACGAAAATTCATCCCGGAATTGCTTTCGCGATTTTCCGTAACTTTATATGGAAAATCGTTTAATTCGTTCGAGAGATACTGCCTAAAAAAATCTAAAGAATTTTTTTTAATACCAAGAAACGCCATAAAAAACACAAAAACTGATCGAGGATAAAATGAATCGCTTCAAAATTGGATAAATGAGAATTTATAGGAAGAGATGAGATACTAAAGTTCTTTTTACTTCACACTTTGTACAGCAACAACTTTCTTTGTACTGCAACCAGCACCAATCCTATTTAGTCGGTTAAAGCTGGTGTTGACACAATGCAGTCGAGTTCTTAGATGTCCCCATCCATTTGTGATTTGGTCAACTCATTTCATTTCTGTGTCTGATACAGTAAAACCTGTCAGTTTGGGTATATCTGTATCTGTACCCTACATTTGCCAGTTTTGAATGAAACCGACACAATACCTTAATGTCTTGGACACCTCTCTAACTTGAACAGATTTTAATGGAACCATAGATCTCCAACTCACACAGGTTTTACTACACATGCAGATAGAAAAGATGAGCTCCTAGAATGTCCACACTGCTTAGTTTGATGCTAAGAGTTTTGCACTGGAAGAACGCGTGCTCTGAAAATATAGACTACATTTTTTTTCAATGCAAGTTATATTAACTGAATCTTTCATTTTACGTGAAACGATTCAAAAACTTTCAGAAAGAAAAGTAGAGATACATCTGGAAAAAAGATTTCGAGGTGGATATGAATTAATTCAGCTCCAGTGAGAGTAATTCTGATGATGATTGGCGCTAAAAATCAGCTCAAGACGAGGCTGTTTCATGTTAGTGCACGCATCGATATCAGAGAGAGCGTTCTTTGGCCAAATCCGTATTCGTTAGTCGAGGCAGAAAAATCACGCAAAAAAAATCTTTGTAAGCCGAAAAATTCGGAAGCCTGGGATATCACTGTAATTCTATATTATTGCTGAGTTATATACAAATACAAATACAACGCCACAACAGGCAAATTGCCCAACGAGGTGGCTGCATCAAAGATCCCCGAGCCCCTACCTACTACTGCTACACCACACCCCCCCCCCCCCGCGGAACCCCCCAACGAATCGATACATGCGGGAATGTGCGTGTACGTGTAGTGCAACCTGACGTAAAGTTTTGTTTTTTCTGTGTAATGCTTGTTATGTGTAGTGCTGTCATCTGCCCCCAGTTTTACTAACTATGAGTGAAGTGTTATGGTTGAATGATTTACCGTTGTAGGACTGTTGCTCTCTGTGGCGAGACTTTTTAACGGGGAGATCGGCTCGCATTTGCGCCTTGAAGTTGGGAACCACAGAAAACCAACTTCAGCCGACCACCACTGTGGGGTTCGAACCCGGATCCTCGCATCACGAGTCCGGCACTGTAACCACTCTACCACCACAGCGGCCTAAAAAATTATACACAATTTACAAACACCTAAAGGAATCAACGTAAATTTTCGATCGAGATCAAGAGAATGATGATTTATCGTTGAATATATGTATACACACGATATTAGTCCATATAATTATATATGAAAGGCTTTCATACATATATTTTCAAGTTATTACAGATACTTTCATTTCATTGCGAAATTGTATGCACATTTGTAAACACCTCAACAAGTCAACGATATGAAAACTGGTTTGAAACAAAAAGGTTTGAAATACTTCCAATTATGCCTATCTGTTTAGAAATTGTTTGCTTCAAATCCCAATTATGTTTCTATGTAATAAATAGCCTAAAATATAAAGTAAATTCGGGACATTTGATAAAATAAATTAATTCACAAGATGTATTTTTATTTTAATTTTTATTGGATTAGTAATTAAAAGTAATGTGAATTCTCTCAATGAGAATCACGTAACTTCTTTTTCGAATTGTTGTAAAGAGAATGTGTTGCAAATTTACATCATTCTGCGTCATCCACCGTCATTTACGATTACGTTGTATATCTTTAAGAAATCTCTACAATTATTCTATTAATTAAAATAGAATGTCTTCTCTTTTTCCTTACCAGGTCGTTAAAGGCCTAAAAATACATTTTAAAAATAAGAATTTGTATATTAAATTGCACTGTTCAACACTGATTTTGTTCTCAAAGATATTTCCGTGAATTTAGGGTGATTTTGGGGCGCTGATTCCGAATCTGGCATTAGTTTTTTTTTCCCCCATTCGCTCTAGTTTTTGAGGTGCAGGAAAAATTAAATTTCAATAGCAATACATAATGGTTTTGTCAGATGGGGGGAAATGCTCCAAAAAAAGGAAAAAGAAAAGCATTGTTTACAGAATGTTTCTTCCGTTGACTCAACAATGAAATAATTACATCTGATCTGCACAGGAGAGAATGGGATTTGAAATGAAGAAAATACATAACAAAATTCACAATAAGCAGCATACAAATCACATTGAAACTGTGTGGAATGTAAATCAATAATAAACTTATATATAGACCACTGACGTCTGATGATGATATAAATGTAATAATAGAGTGAATGACATATAGGGAAATAAATAAAAAATTGAAAGTAAAAATTCGGTGCAAAAAATAGTAGCTGTAGAGTACATTGAAATGCTGAGAGTATGCATTATCTCAGAAACTGGAGCCACATTTCGGCAAAAACCAACACCAGTTTTGAAATTAGAAGCCCCAATATGCCCTAAACAGTTAAAAACTTCCTTAGGAACTCGAAATTTATTTCATTTATTTAATTTTTGTTGTTGTTGAGCAGTGATACAGTAGACGCTCGTTATAACGACAGCCTATCGTTCCATCGAAAACGGATGTTATATTATGTGGTCGTGATACCGAAAGGCAAACATGTAGGATATTTTAATGTGGAAACCATTTCTGACTTATCCGACCGGTCGTTGTAATGGAATGGTCGTTATAACATGGGGTTGTGTAGTAATAACGGGCGTCGAGTTTACATCGAAATCATGGCTAGATTTTCGTGTAATGGCCGTAAATATGAATTAACTTCCAGCTTACCATGATATTTTATGCCAAATCATAAAACATGTCTCTAGCGATATCGAACATTCAGCCAGCATGTAATTTATACATGAGAACATGACGTAAAGAAGCATTTCCGATATTTTTCACTGTATAAACTTGCGTACATGTACAATTCAATTACTTCAGAGAGATTGTTGTTCAGTTGGCAATGACCACTAACTTCACTACATTTTGCAGTAAGCTTCATGCCCTTTGGAGAAGTCTCCAATGACATTTGAACCAAATTCTACGTCTAAGTTCTGGTTCCCGTTCACAAACCAGCACATCACCATATTTCGTCGTTGTAGATGCAGTATAAACGATAGGTCTTGCCCCAGCGATATTTATTGATAATGTAAATGATCATTCGTATTTATAATTACGGAAGTTACTGGTTCAATATCACAAGAAACGTTTGATTAATCTGTTAATTAAAAGTTGGGGAGACCGGGCATAGTGTGTGTTGTAACACTTTTTACAATTCAATTAATTTCGGGTATGTGCCCGTCCTTTTCAAAAATTTTGAACACCCCAGAGAAATTTACGAGAGCAATTCATGAAATGCTCAAGCTTTGAAAAGCCCAAATTATGGATACGGTTTTCATTTACATTTGCATCTTCTGAGAGGTTCTTCTGGATCATATCGGTGACAAAAAATTTGCATAAAGTAGAGTGAATGCGTCTTGAAATGCCAAATTACTTTCTCCTCTTTGTTTCAAAAAATTAGAACATCTCCCTAAAAATGGATTATCACGTGAATATTTTGATGCAAATTTACATCAACTTGATCGAATTCGTGTTTTATATTTTTCCTGGTTATGTATGTGAACCTAGAATAGTTCAATCTTCGCATTACAGAAAGAAAAACGGGACATTTCTGAAAACACAA
This sequence comes from Pholcus phalangioides, assembly GCF_987345545.1. Classification (NCBI taxonomy): domain Eukaryota; kingdom Metazoa; phylum Arthropoda; class Arachnida; order Araneae; family Pholcidae; genus Pholcus; species Pholcus phalangioides. The sequence continues at coordinate 30,121,974 of NW_028301597.1, forward strand.
ATACTAATCGCAATGCAAATTTACATGCATAATTTTGCTTGGACAGTATGAGAAAACGTGGGGTGATATTGTACGAATATATTATACTGTGGCCATCTTTGACCTTGACCATTAATTTTATGCATCAAAATTTTGGCCATGTTCAAGAAGCTGTATCGATGCTGCAGCAATTCACATAGTCAAAATCTTGATGGCAAATAAAATTCCATCTTCATGCAAGTCTTCAACTTCTGGAATCAAAAGGTGCAGAGCCTAATGTACACCTCCACTCAGAGAAGTCTTCTGATTTATTGGTCTCTCTCTCTCTCTCTCTTTTGGTTGTAGCACCTGAAGATGGAAACGCAGATTGGATCAAGAATTCGCCAATGTCATCGATACTTCTGTGGTTTCCTGATATCTGACTATTGTACTTGATTCTGATTCTATCAAGAGATTGTGGAATCGTGCTAAAGTAAAAAAAAAACTTATATATTGCCAACTATTGCTGTTATCGGCTCTACAACAGCGAAGTTTGAATTCATGACTGAAGTCAATTCAATGTCTTGATGATGCATAAAATTCATGGTTAAGACCAAAGATGCCACAATACAATGTATTGATATCAGCACGTGTTTTCCCATATTGTCCAAGCAAATACACCTTTTGCTTTTGCAGAAATATCCCTGTTTGCTACTCGTAATGCGAAGATTGAATTATTCTAGGTTTACATACATACAAATATAAAACACGAATTCGATCAAGTTGATGTAAATTTACATCAAAATATTCATGTGATAATTCGTTTTTAGTGAGACGTTCTAGTTTTTTGAAACAAAGAGAAAAAAGTAATTTGTCATTTCAAGACGCATTCAATCTACTTTGTGCAGATGTTTTTCGCGATATGCCTGAGAACTTCTTAGAAGAATCATGCAAATTGCATTCGTATTGTTAATTTGGACTTTCCAGCTTGAGCATTTCGTGAACTGCTCTCGTAGATTTCTGGGGTGTTCTAATTTTTTTTTTTAAAAAGGACGTGTAATTCAAACCATTCAAAAATGTTTGCTATACCTACATCAAGTTTGAACAATCGGCGTGTACTAGAGTTTTTTGCGATTAAAAAAAAACACACATTCTTCTTATGAAATATAAATTTTTGAAAATTTCTTCGAGTGCGACAACCAACCCCATATATGAAGCAAGTTGTTGCAGGCCATAGGGGTACGTTTTCACACAATATTAATTAGGTATTTACTCATTATAAAACACTGAAAAAGGTAGACCTAAGTAAGCTTTATAAAATTGATCATAAAATAGAGTTGAACTAGAGAATTTTATCATCAATCTGCATATCGAAATGGAAAATAAGTTAAAATAATTGATTACTTAAGTCTATGTAGATATTTTTATGTATCCCTTTTCTTACTTGTTTCATTAAAAAATTGTGAATGCTGATAACGTAATTAAACTGAAATTTGTTTGAATATTACTTATGATCGCATTTGAACATATTGTAGCAACCGTTGCCACTTGTACACAGTGGTAACTTAACAAAAAGTGTGGTGGGGGTACAACGGAAGAGCCTCCAAATTATTTTGAGAGAATTTTTATGAATATACACATATCCAACATTTTAAATAAATAAATTCAAGGGACTTCAAAAAAAATAGATTTTGTCTCGCGCCCCCCAGACTCGCTTTCGGAATTTACGCTGAGGGCACATGTATCAGAATATTCTCTGAAATTTTAATTTCTCAGGCTTCATTGAAATATAATATATTGTATTATTCTTTCATTATACATACGTATTGAAAGAAATCAATTAAAAGTAAAGTCAAACTCTAACACCCTGTGATTTCATTATGGGTAAGTTGTCACATGAGACAACTAACCCCGTTTCGTCTGGGACAACTAGCCCCACATCCACATGGTTTCAAAACTTCATCATCCAACAAAAAAATTTTTTATTAACAAGGAAGTTTGCACCGAAACAAAATATAATAGCTTATACATTACTTTATAATAGACAAACACGATAAAATCGATTACTAAAGGTATGCCATCGAAATAAAACAAAAACTGAGACAATGAGAAATTACTAATACAGCTAAAATTAAAAAAAAATCTTTCTAAAAATTTACGAAAGTGTCCGAAGCAAATGAATACTCCTAGGAAGAAGAATCCCCTTAACTAGATGAGCAAACTGTACCATTATGTGTGTGTGGACAGTGGGCACCATGTGTGCTCTGAGAAATAATGAATGTGATAAATAGCACTGTGGGCTATTGAATGTGAACTTTTTCAAATACGAAGAATAAAAATTAATGTTTGTTTCTCTCACTTTTTATCCCTCAATGCTAGGTAGAAATCGTATTAATTTTGATTAAAATAATAATAATAATAATAATAATAATAATATTGCATTTCAACTGCTTCAGTAGTAACATTAGGTTGAAAGAATACGTAAAATAAATTAAGAGATTAAGCAATTTCAATACTTTTTTTATATCAAATGAGATCGTCGATAAGCTTGTCGAATCTTCTCTAAGACGAATTCGTTATCCCTGGAGCCTTCGTTATTACGCACAGCCTTGGAGCTGAAATGTATGATGAATCGTTGAACATTTCGATTACGTGCGGGATTCATAAATCAAATTCCAAGAAAATGTATAACCACAGCTCCACACCCTCTTCATGCTTTCTCTACCAATGGAATACGGTGGTATTTATGCGATAACTCTTTTGCAGGACGGTTGTTTACTGAGGTTTTGTAGAGAGAAGAATATGTTAAATATATATAAAAAAAAATAGAAGATCCATCTGTGTGTCAATCTTAATTCTTTAGATTTTTTCCAATCCATTATCGTGTTCTATTTGTACTGATCCTTCGGGAGAAGAGTTGAATTATAACCGTTTATTTTCAAAAATACAGTAGGCGTTCCTCTAGAAAAGTTTCAACAGAGTATAATAGCTCTAGGCTATTGCACCTGTCTTTCAAACGATTGACAGCTTCATTATCATGTGTCCGTGTGAGTGTGAAAAAGGGGTAAAAAAAAAAATCGAGTAAAAAGTCCTAGAATTGCACCTAGGTGGTCATTTTCACTTACTTGGACAGGGCAATAGCGAAACCACACAACAGAAGTTTCATTGTTAGAAGATGTCGCTGGATCCTGTGGTAAAAGAACGTGCACCTCGCTGTACTATTGTCGCACACGATTTGTCCCGATTCCAAGAAAAAATCCTCTTTTTTTCTTTGAAAGTCACTAAAAATCTTAGTGGAGAGGGTGTAAACCTCTCCACAAAACACAGAAATCCCTAAACCGAATCATTCAACTAAATGCCTAGGTTAAACTGTGCTTCTGGAGGAAATTCATCTGCGAACAGTGTCATACTATATATACCAGGGGTTCTCAACCGGTGCTCCACGGTTAGCCCCAAGGGCTCCGTGTGCACCTCCCAGGGGCTCGACTCGAGGAAAATAATATAAATCAGTAAATTTGATAGATTAAATAAATAAAAGAGGCCTGCAAGGTTCTGCCATAAAAATTATGTACAAAAAAGGGCTCTTCGAGTCAAACAGGGCTCCGCCATAAAAATTATATACTGGATAGGGCTCCGCGAGTGAAAAAAGATTGAGAACCGCTGCTATATATTATATCCGCAACACATTACACATTTACAGATCACTTGAGTGACCCGCTGCATATTCACAAATCACTCGAGTAACCCGCGAGTGTCAGATCACTCAAGTGGCCCAACGCGGCACATTTTTAGATTACTTTCGTGACATGTGGAACATTTTCAGATCACTTAAGTGGCCCTCGACACGTTTTCAAATCAATGGCGTCGAAAGATTGAGTTCCCTTGGTGTAGGTGGTGATCTATTGCAGGGCGCGGTAGCCCAGGTCGATAAGATACTCGCCCTAAAGTACCAAAGGATGTTTACAGGTGTCGCGAATTCGATACCCGGTTCGTCCTTGTCAGAAAACGTTCCTGACACAGGGATACAGCAACAACGGTGACATCACCGCAGAAGAAATTACTACCGCAGGGAGTCAGTCCGCCATTGAGGGATTAGCGCACCAACCTCTCAATGAGTATAAAAAAACGAGCCTGCCGTTCGGAATTGGCAATAAATTGTAGGTCCCGGTCTAATTAGCCCCCCCCCCCCCGTGTGCAGAAAATGATCGTGTTGCGACGTAAATGATCAAATGCAAATGAGTGATCTATTGCTCGGTATGGTCAACCAGCTTTCCTGCATTACAACTATGCGACTCCCTTTCGAATTCGTCCGATTGTCGATAAGAACCGACAACATCGTAGCGGCAATATTTTTGTGTATCCAGGGAACTGCAACGCCGAAAACGAGAAAACACAAACCGTCCGCAATTATTGCTACCAGTTTCCACGGGATTCACTATTGCGTAGTTGTAAAATTTGATCATTTTTGTCGCACCACGGTCATTTTCTGCATACGAGGGCTAATTTTTTAGACCGGGACCTACAATTTATTGCCGATTCCGAACGGCAGGCTTGTTTTTTTATACTCGTCGAGAGGTTGGTGCGCTAACCCCTCTTTGCGGTAGCAATTTTTTCCTGCGGTCTTGCCGCCTTTTTTGTTGTACCCCTGTGACAGGAAAGTTTTCTGACAAGGACGAACCGGGTATCGAACTCGCGACACTTCTAAACATCCTTTGGTACTTTAGGCGAGTATCTTATCGACCTGGGTTACCGCGCGCGTGCGCGTGCCCAGTAGTAATAAAAATAATGGCCGAAGTTAACATCTGTTAGAAATGAAAATTTAATAATAAGCATATTTTTGTTTAAAGGAATCAGCATACATAAAATTTCGAAAGGATCGGATTATTTCTTAGGTCGGTGTTACACTAAAAAAAATTGATAAAAATTTTTTTTTGTGTAAAACTTACCAATGCTACCAATAACGTACCGGTTACATTCGCGTAGATGCAACTGATAGATGGACTTATTGGTTGAATTTTTTAAGTTTTGTAAAAGACCTTTTATCAAACTTTTATAGTGAAATCCCGGCCTTAGAGAGGTGCTCTCTTTTTTTTGGCGGAAGAGTGCGTAAGTATCTATTATAATTTATAATGACTGTTAATCCATATTTAGCCCCTCTTAAACGAAACCGTATTTCTTATTTTTATTTAAAAGGATTTTTACGGTTATGCCAAATATGCGCCACTCTCTACTCGTATAGTAATTGATTGCAAAATCGAATCTGTATTCTTCCATGTGAAGAGTGAGAATCAGAATTCCGACACCCATTCAGAAAATGTTAAGAACTTGCAATAAATTCCATATAAGGACAGTTTTGTAAAATCTATTCACCACGATATTCTGGGACTGCTTTTAGTCCCTATACAGTTTTTTTGTGTTAATTTGCCATTTTGAATTTCCAGAAAGGCATTTTACATCGCTTCCGCACGATTGGGCGTGCGTTGTGTTTTCGTTTACTAGAAATAACGTGACGTTGTAGTGAAGTCCTCGTTAGTCATAGGACCCTGATGGGGCCCCCTAATAATAACCTCCTATTGCGGTTAAATAATTATGGAATGTGTCTTTTATTTGAGTACACACAGTTGCCATGGTGCGTGTTTGTACGTCAGGTTAATTGACATCTGTCATACACTAAAAGAGTGGTTCTTAACCGGGGGTGCAAGAAAGCGTATTTAAGGGTGCGAGATCCAAAAACGTTGTATTCATGAGATTTAAATTATGAAAAAAAATTGAATTTTTAAATTCTTTAAAAATATGACCGACATTTTGACACCTTATTTTTTGGCTTTCGCTCGCAGAAATATGTCACGCGAAATTCGAATATTCTCAGTTTGAACGAATTTAGAGGAGACAATAATTGTCTCTTATACAGAATACAGTGATACCTCAACTAACGAAGATGATGCGTTCCAGAATAAAGTTCGTTAGTCAAAGTATTCGTAAGCCGAAACGTGCATTCCCATAGGTTTATACGAAAAATTGTTTGATTTGTTCCAGGTTCTTACCAAAATTTAAAGATAATTTTTTTTAAAGCACCGAAGGAACGCTATAAAAACACAAAAACTGTTTGTAGGCTAAAATAAAAAGCTTCAAAATTGGACGAATGAGAAAATCTACAGGATGATTAGTTACAGAATATCATTTTATTTTACACTTATGTACGCACGCGCACAATTGACACCAGCTTTAGTCTACAAAAGCCGGTATTGACACAACCCAGTCAAGTTCATAGGTGTCCCCCATCCATTTGCGATTTGGTCAGCTTATTTATGTCTCTGCTACATGTAAATGGAAAAGATCTAGAAATGTACAGACTTTTCGGTTTGATGCTCAGTCTTGCACTGAATGAACGCGTGCTCTGAAATCATAGGCTCCTTTTCTAATGCATTTTCTATTAGCTGAATCTTTTGTCACACGAAATGATTCAAGAACTTTCATCTGGAAAAGGTTGGGGTGGACATGAGTTAATCTGACACTCAAGTGATAGTAATTCTGATTTCATGATTGGCATCAAAATTCAGCTCACGACGCGGCTGTTTTATGTTAACGCGTACATCTATATCAATGAAAATGTTCGTTAGCTGAATCCGCATTCGTTAGCAGGGACAGAAAAATACCTTCAAAATTGGGATAGACTGTGTCTTAGACACGGACGCAAGTTCTGACGTTAATACGTTTTTGTTTTTTTTTGTGTGTGTGTATTGAATCGCATGTTAGTAACGGTCATTGTCATCGGCTTTGTTTTTGAAATACAAAACGACACCAATGTCGTCTATTTTCGTTGTGAACTGCTAGAGATGTAGCGGAAAAAAAATCTGTTATGAATCAGGGCAGCGAGCCTAGTACCCAATCGGGAAAAGATATTGAAACCGGAGTGATATCATTGGATGCACCTTTGCTATGTGCATCTGACGATGGTACCATTGCTTTTGACGTGCGTTGAGTACGTTTTGAGATATATCGGAAAACAATTTGATACGAATCGGGGCAGCAACGGGCCTAATGCCCAGTCGGGAAGAGATATAGAAACGAAGTAATATCATTTGGTGCACCTTTGCTATGTGCATCTGACGATACCATTGCTTTTGACTTGGGCTGCGTACTTCCTGAGATATGAGCGTTTAAAAAATTTCGTCGCGCGACTTTTTGCGAATGCTCCAAGTATCGTCAGGTGATTTGAAACACGTTCACGTGACAAAAAAAAACTTCGTTAACCGAAAAATTCGTAAGCCGAGGCTTTCATTAACCTGGTGTCACTAAGTTCACTCATTTCTTTTTTATCTTAATTAAATAAATCTTAACCAAACAGCACACAACGAATCCGACCAAGCTTCTCTCCAAAATAACCTCAACATTATATCGGAATGGTGCTCGTCCTGACAATTACCCCTTAATCCTTCAAAAACAGTTTTTATGAAAATTACTCGCAAAAGACTTCCCCACGATTCTTCTCACACTATCAGTAACTCTTTAATAACCGAGGTTTCTAATTATAAATATCTGGGTGTAATTATTTCTGCCGACATCCGTTGGAACCTCCATGTTGATTACATCTTTCCTAAGTGTCTCCACAAACTCTTTTTTTCTTCTTCGAAACGTTAAAAACTCCACCCGTCACCTCTGTGTGTGTGTTATATTGCGTATTCTGTAAAAAAGAAAGGGAAGCAAAACTGCTCAGCACTGTGGACGGAGTCTTTGTTTCCTCGTTTCCCGTCACAGTGGATTCGCTGTATATATTTCGTATGTATTGTATATTTAGATCATTCGAATCTTCCACCTCGACATGCCAACTTCATCTTCTTACTTGTCCCACAAGTCTTTTCACTTCTTTTGAAATCCCAAACTGCGGTGCCCTTATGTGCCACTGGGAACACGTGCAATTTTTCTCCCTGGTCATTGGGTTCAGCTATCCATTTTTAGTCAAATGACAATAACCGATTGGAACAACCTTCCGTCAAACGTTATTGATTGTTTCCGATTTGTTTTGTAACATCAACCGTATCCTCTATCAAATTTAACCAACGCATTTCCTTGTATAGGCCTCAGCCAAACAATATTGAATAAATAATTCTATGAACGATGGTCATTTAATAAAAAAAGATACTTTTATTGGAAGAGCACGTATTAGAAAGGAATGTCAACATTTTAGTCTAGAACAGAAGTTGCCAACAACTGGGTCGCAGGCCGCATGAGTCCCGTGAGATGATTTTGTGCTGCTCGCGACAAGAAGAACAAACTATTATACTTTTGATATTAGTTTCGAGTGACGAAATTGAGGTTAAAATGTAGGGTAAAAAATCTGATTTGACAAAAACAATATGTATCTTCAGCACACAAATACAAAACATCTTTAAACCACAGGTCACATGATTCCTTTCAAAAACCTACTGTGGGAGTTATGGAAGTAACAGAAGAAGAGGACTGACCTAAGCAATCTTAGGTCAGTGATGGTAATTTCGACGAGCAAAATTTCCCCTCGAAAATTTTCCTTTTAAGTAAGTAAAACTAAAACAATGCGCTAGACACACAAAAGGGGTCCCGTCTTTTTCCTCCGGCTCTGATAATTCCGCGGTCAGCTCCAGCTCAACATATCACGTACTCGAGTTTGCAGAGCCCTGCCTGGAGTGAAGTGCTGCTCAAAGAAGGATTGCAAAGCTGGACAAAATCCTCACTGAAGCTGGGAATATTTTTGTCAAGTTGTATGACTTTGAGCCAAGTAATATGATTTTGAGTTGCCACCTAAGTTGCCTTTGAACTCTAAAAAAACGTTATCTCAGAAGTTTTTCTTCTCAGTATTTTTGGAACTTTAAGAATTTGTAATTAATCCCATTATCAGCCATGAGAGCTGGGCAAAAATTTGAGTCTGGTCTGGTAAGAAATTGTAGTCCACGCAGCAGCTATTTACGCAGCTTCCTTCTGTGCCGATTTCACTGTCTATGAGTGAACATATAAATAACCTACCCTTTTTCAAAAATGAAGAGTTCGGTTAATAATGCATTAATGATTATTTATAATTAGAATTTAATCAAATGAAGAGTTTAGTTAATTAATTAATAAATCCCATCAACAGAATGGTTGTGGCTCGCGATGCCATGACAAGCAATCATACTGGGTTTTGTGCGTGAGGCTTATATGCAGGAGTTTTGTCCCCGGTGAGTCCCGCGACAAAACGTCTAGCCATTATGTGTTGGCCCTCGAACAGAAAGAAGTTGGCCACCCCTGATTTAGAACATTGCTGGCGTGTTTAGTTGAAAGCATTAAAAAAACTCGTGGAGATAGCTCAGCAAACACTTATACCATCCACTCCCACCAACCTATTCGAAATGGGGGTTTTCATTACTTTGCTACATTACATTTGCTCATGAAAGCAAGGAATAGAAGAATAAAAAACCAGAGATCACTTGAATGTAATTGTTGATATTCAGACGGTCCTTTAAATTTAACTTCAATTTCAAGATATTATAATGAAAAATCAATAACAAATTAGTCACTAAAAATCGACATGTTGTAATTTTAATTTTGTTGCTTTAATAATAAATATACCAATGATATTTTTCCTTCGAAAAATTAAATTTCAAAATTTAATTTTAAGTTCAGAATTTTATAACAATCGATTATTGGATTATTAATGTAATTTATTACAAAAAATAAATTTTCTAATTATTCAAGGAGGTGCGGGAAAGTCACGTTGCATTTGGGGTTGTGGGAATGGAAAAAAGGTCAAGAAGAACTGGACTAAAACAACTGCCATCGATGAAGATGCCACTAATGACTGCCACAAATTTAAGCACCCCAAAAAAAAAGATTAGTACTGGTACACACATACATGGTGCGGTTTCCATCAAATATGCAACCAGCAATATGCCAGCGGAATTAATTCAGTTACTTTGCAGAAACGGCTCACAAACTGACTTGCCGTGATTCCGTCAATCGCTATTTGTTGATATGTCGCACCAGGACGAAACCGCAACAAGGTCGGGGGGGGGGGGGGTTCAAATTATTGAAGGGTTTCACTAATTCTGAAATTATTTCTTTCATAAATTCTGAATTTATATTAATTGCGGAATTGCAAAAATTCAGAATTTCAGGAATTTCCCTTATTAATTTTCAATTCCTTTCGATTATTTCTTTAATTAATTATTTATTTATCTATCACTATTATTCATCGAGTCTGTTCAAATGTTACTCATTAATTCTAGATATTTTCTCATTAGTTCCAGAAATGTTTCATTAATTCTGAAATTATTTACCCTGTATACCAGTTTTCAGAGTGAAAATACAGTGTGTAACAAAATATTAAAATATAAATTTTTATACGGTCTCCCTGTCCTCTAATTTCGAATTAGAAACTTGTCGCTTTGTCTCTCCTGAGACAACAGAAAAAAATCCCGTTTCCAACTGCAATATTCACTGAGATATTAGAATTCAAAAATCGGGGGAAAGTTGGGCCAGGACAGCATAAATGAGGGAAAATGAGGGTCATCCGTGTTAGTTTTCGCTGTTCTCTCATAACTTTTCTCCGATTTTTGAATTCAGATAGCTTAGCGAATACTGCACTTAGAAACATGGAATTTTTTCTGTTGGCCTCAGGAGAGACAGGGAGGGCAACAACTATTCAATAAGAAGTAAGAGGAACCGTATAAAAATTTAGATTTTTTTTTTTAATTTTGTGACACATTGTATTTTTACTCTCAAAACTAGTACAAGTTAATTTTTGAATCCCTTCTAAGCATTTCTTAAACTGGAATCATACCTCTACGACGGACAATTGATATAAAGGCCGCATTAGAACTTACAGGACACCCTGTATATAAAACTCAAGAAAACCCCAAAAAATGCATTGGTCAGTTTGGACTGCGACCCACACGTTAAGAACTTCCCGGTGTCCAAGATAATCAATGGAATCTTGGACACCAGTTCCCGAAAACCCACGTGAGAGTAATCATTCAGTAAAAAAAAAAAAATGTTTCTGAGAAACAACATGACTAAATATACTAATTAAAAACATGAATAATATTCATTAAATATTATCTCAGGAATTGTGTGATTATTATCTCATTATTTAAACCGAAAAATCCTTGGGGAAATCCTTTCTAATGGCCGCTTCGTTTCCGCGAAATACCTGAAAAAATAAAGGGAATGGGGGCGCTCATTCTTTTTAAATGTACTCATGTACGACGAGGGCCATATTACATGCCATGCTCATGAGTGCGTGAATTCTACTCATTGTCAAACACATGAGGAGAAAAAAAAAATACGTATAATACTCGTATTTCTCTGTCTCTCTCTAAGTCATAGCCTTATACGTATTTCGTGGCTCGCGCATGGCCCGTCGTATACAGGTAAATGACCCGAATCCATACTCAATTCCATGCGGGATATTATTATATTGCTTTTATTTATTTATTTATTTTCCGCCTGTCGCATTTCGCAACATCTACATCCACGGCTAAATAAATGATGGAAATGTTTTTTTGGTTTTTTCCCTTAAAATTGATATTTCAATTAAATTTTTTGTCTTATTTCTGATTTGTAACTTGATAAAAAGAAAGTATAAAGAAAAAAATGAAGATTTGTATAGATATTATTGAATTAATTTTTCAACTTATTTTGCAGAAATCGATGCGTTTTTTGGACGTGTATTGATGGGAAAATGGCAAAAAAAAAAAAAAGTTTATCCGAATCTCGTGTGCGTTGTTTTGAATTGACTCGCGTTTGTTGATTAGGATTTTGCGCATGCGCGTCGCCCACGTAAAAATCGATTGATCTATCGAGAGAGGGATGAGAGTAAGTTGCATCATCATCATCATCATCGACATGATGGATCTGAACATGCCGCCAAAGATACCGCTCAAAAATCAAGGGAATCTCCTACGTTACTCTCGTAAAAAAGGTCTATTTCTGTCCCCTACTAATTTGCTTAGTCAGCAAAAATCACCAAAAGATATTAAATCAGTTGGTTATATTATCATGCATGTGGGGTGTAGTAGTAGTAGGTAGGGCCTCCAAAAAATGGCTCGGGGATCCATGGTGTTCTTAAGTCAGCCACCTCGTTGGGCAATTTGCCTGTTGTGGCGTTGTATTTGTATTTGTATTGTATTTGTATTTGTATCAAGGCTCGGAGATGTTGCTGACCTTAAAAAATGACCACAAACATGGCCCCAAAAACTCGAAAAAATGCGCTAAAAATTCGAAAAAATATCTTAAAAGCTAAAACTTAAATTACCCAAAAATGACAAAAAATACAAATGTACTATAAAGATAACAAAACAAATTTCTTTAGAATCTGCGAATCACAGTCATAATATATATATATAACGCTCTTGATTTATAACTGGAGGTAAAAGGAAAAAATCCTTATAGTATCTAATAATATCGCATTCATTCTCAATATTAGATTTCATCAAAAATTTCCACTGGAATTTTTCAAATAAACACACAGTTCGTAATTTATGAGTTGGGTTAAGAAATGTACAAGGCAAAATAGAACAGTAAAATCTCGATAAGTCGTCACTTGAGGTTATCGAGAAATTATGGCGGCTTAAGCGGAGTGACGATTTGATCTAAATGTATAAATTTAAAATAATAAAAAACATCTATCAAAATGTTTCCCTAACGCTTCAAGAACTTCTGTCTTTTTGGTCGTAAATTAACTTCCTCGGTGTCACTTCCTTTGTTTGAGCTGTTCCGTTTTTGTATATAAGGCTTTTATGGTCACTTTTGAACGTATCGCAGTGTTGTCTCATCAAGCTTTTTTTCAAAGGAAGCCGTATAGAAATCATCCGTCCCTCTCTCTCAAACTTTTCCATAGTGACGTTAATCCAAAATTCTCGACAAGTAACCGAGGGGGTTAATAACATTGTTATGTATGGAAGCCAGACGAGACCTAACAAAAATGACGACTAACCGGAGTGACGATTTATTAGGGCGACGACGACCGATAGGTTTTACTATATTTGGGGGTCCTACCACCTCCCCCCCCCCCCCCACAGTGTTAGCTTCTCTTCAATTTCAAAACTTTCAGACGTTCCCGTACAGACATCAGAAATTTTTTCGCAGGCAACAAGTCCATTTTTGTCCTACCCCACTTTTAGCACGCTGACTTTATCGATAGCATCAACATCAATTAAGCCTCAAGGATTGAATGACAAAAGCCAGAATGCTGAAGATTGATCTTATGTGCGTCATCAGTTCCTTAAGAGGCCTATTCCCAAGGTAAATCAAAGCTTACGAAATCTATGCAGCATTCTTACGGATCGAAGTCATTCAACAAGAAAATTTACAGATTTCAAAACTTCCCCTGTAGTACATGCAAGTACTATACCATGTTCTCTTTTATGTAATGGAAAGTTCCTCTCTCTCAACATCCCATGTAGAATCAGAATTTGTTGAATTCCTTTATTGTTTGGTTAAGTGCAGCCTGCTCTTCGAATTTTTACTGATGAATTTCTTCTCTGCTTTTTAATTTCTTTGTCCGTGAGTCTGTCTTAAGCATTGTGTTGAAAGATGAACTGATGAATGTTAGAATATTTACAAAAATATATGTATATGTACGTACACAAGCCCACACACACATATTTCAAAATTCGGACACCTACAGTCCAATCCCGTTATAACGAACGCCAAGAGACCGGAGGAATCATTTCGTTATATCGAAATTTCGTTATAAATTAATTCGAGTTTACCTAGCATTGTTCCTATGTAAACTTATTTGGGGGATTAGAAAAGTGTTCGTTAAAACGAGATTTTCGCTATAACGGTATTCGTTAAAACGGGATTCGACTGTATTTTGTATGGAGTATGTTTTTAGACCTTAGCTGTTTCAAAAACTTTCTCAGATGTTGGTGACACGACCTTTCTTATTTTTCGAAGTAATCGCGAGCTAGTTTCTTGATGTGGGAATACATGGACGAAACCTTCAAAGATCGGTGAGGCGGAAAAAATTTTGGCGCTCTAGAGTGAAGCGCCTGAGGAATCGATTCTGGAATCGTTGTAATTTGTACATATTGCTCTTAGATGCGAAAAGCCCAAGCTGTGGCACCATGTGTTAACACTGGGCGAATGATTTGCTCGTACATCAAAACTTTGTTCTTCAAACTAAGTTTGGACTTCGGATAGAAAAATCTCAATAGATTCTCTAAGAGGATCTGAGCCTTTTTGATTTTGTTCTTGGTATGGCTCCTCTAGTTGAGTCTCTCATCCAGGGTGACACCCAGATACTTAGTTTGAGTATCATTGTTGTATGCATTCTATCTTCCGACATTTGTGATCAGCTCCTGGAGGTGACTTGGCACCTTCAAGGGCTTCCTGTCGGTTGATATTAATATAACATAGCGTATAAGCCCAGGATGCCCTTTGGTATACCATAGGATAATCATCATCCATGAAAATCTTGTGGGTCATCGGGCGCGCAAGTTGGAACCTCGGTTAATTCCTGCGGTTATACGTCTTTTTTCTGATAATGAGTCGTTTATCTTGACCAGAAAGGTCCGAAAAGATAAAATATGAACTCAAAAATTTGATTATGATTGAGGGGTATCTCATATTTATTATTTTGAAAACCAGCCCTTCGTGCAAAATTTTATCACAACCCCGACTGTGTAATCTAAAAGGGCTGCAACAGAGTAATATGTATAATTTTTATCTGCTTGAAGGAACTCGATCACCCTAACGAGCTGGTATATGCTTTGCCTTTCAAGAACAATTACCAGACAAGACCAGAATTGAATGTTTTTGTCGCTGTTTAATCTTTCCTAAATCCTAAATATGACATAGTGGCCTGTGGGTTCCGACTGAAATTGGCAAACAGTGCATACCCCTGAGTCATTTCTTAGCCATCCTGGACTAGTAGTGCGATTTTCGCCATGATTGTATATGTTATTATTTTTAAACTACTTAGAGTTTAATATTACCCATATTGGGTTATTAATGTAGGGGGAAATGAAAGCTTAAGTAGGCTGGAGGGGAAATAAAAAGCAGAAAGTGTCACTCAACAGGGCAGTGACAGAATGTCACTTCATCAGCCTGTTAGGACGTCATTAAGTTATAATTAATGCTATTCTTTTAACACTAATCATTCATCATAATGCATATATTACCTACTGTCATTTTTATATTTAGCGTCAACCATATATCATATTAATAAATGCGATTATATGTTATTAAATGCTGTTAATTATGATTATTTGATTAAATATATATTATCTACAAAATTTGATATTTTGCAGTTGGTCTAATTATTTACACTATATATAGTTGCTTATATACATTTTTCACAATCCCGGTACCTCCGGTCTTTTCA
Organism: Pholcus phalangioides; assembly: GCF_987345545.1. Lineage (NCBI taxonomy): Eukaryota > Metazoa > Arthropoda > Arachnida > Araneae > Pholcidae > Pholcus > Pholcus phalangioides. The sequence goes on from NW_028301597.1 coordinate 30,137,272, forward strand.
TAACCAGAAAGTTTTTGGGTCTGGAGAAAGCTGATATCTGATCTTTTGGGTAAGTGGATATTTCCCTAAGATGTTGGTATTCTGACTCTTCAAGAGTTTGGAAGACATTATTAGCCAGCTTTTGAGCAAAGGCGTGTATGGTGGGCATTCCTATATCGTTTCTTATACTTCTATTCCTTATGAACCAATTGGCTCCCAGCATAGCTCTTATTGTTTTGTTTTGATATTGTTCTAATTTAACCATGTGTTGATTGCTCGAGTAGAGCCACACTGGTGCAGCATATAAAAGTATGGATCTGATAGCCATTTTGTATACATTTAATTTGTTCTTGATTGTCAATGTTGATCTGCTTGCAAGTATGCGTTTTAAAGTGTGTTTTGCTACGTCTGCTCTTCGTATTACATAATTGCGTTGTTGCACAAATGCCAATCGTTTGTCAATTATTATTCCCAGGTATTTAGTACTTATAACAGGTTCAATGAATTTCCCCCCAACCACTATTCCGGCATCTGGGGGTAGATCTAGTTTTCCCGTGATCCACATAAATACTGTCTTGTCTGCATTAAGTTTAACTCTGCTGTTTTCGCACCATGTTTCGACTTGATCAATTAATTCTTGTAAATTACTTAATGCCTTCTGTGGTTTTCTATCTGTACAAATTATCATTGAATCGTCTGCGTACAGCGCAGTAATACCCTTAATGGCCACTGGAAAATCATTCATGTGATAATTGTGGAGGCAAGGTCCTAAAACACTGCCCTGCACTATAGATGATTTAATTTGTCTAGTGCGAATTTTACTAATACTATTTTACCACACACACATAAAAACTGTTAAAATTTTGAAGCAAATTTGATAATTTAACTAGCAAATTATTACTTATAAAATATTAACTAATATCATATATTGTTTTTTTTTCCATGCCACCAATTAATCAAAAACCGGCTGTTAATTTTAATCGAAGAATAATAACAGTTTCATTTGATAGGTGGCGAAAGGTGTCGCAGTTAATTGATGTTTCTCACATGTAATATAATTAATGCTGTACTGTGTATAATTGCTTTCAATATTTTCTAGAAGGAATATTTTTTGCTGATCAAATTTTACTTTTATCCGTTTATTAGTTATGGCAAAAGTGCGAAGGAGAAAGGCACCATTTTGTTTTAAGTGAATAAATTTACAAAATATGGACATTTAGAAACTGGGAATGCGTACATGCACAGTTTTTGTGCTGAGCAGAAAAAAAATTACCTAAATTGTATAATCATGTTATTTTGTCATTCCTCCTCCTAACCAGATAACGGCACGCCGAGCGGTCTCAATGGAGAGATATAAGCAGGTCGTCGAAGAAGACCTGGGCCAAGCTGGAAGCTGTGCATGTAATGTGTTGTGAACCTAACGTGATCTGTTTCTGTGTAATGCTTGTTATGTGTTGTGCTGCCGTCAATTTTTCTAACTATGAGTGAAGTGTAATGATTATTTTGTCATTCCGCACGGATATCGAAATTCTGTGGACAGAGAAACAGGTTTCTGCAGGTGAAATAAGACTACAAAAAAAAGTGCACGTTTCATGTATAAGAATACAATTCTTCCTTTCACCGCGAGTATCTCGGTGCTCATCATGCCCCATCCATCCTGAAGCTTGCCCCCCCCCCCCCCATCCGCCCAAGACTGAGATCTTTGGTGGAGCGTCCTCTATAATGAATTTATAGTGTAAAAAAAGCAAAAAGAAACTAGATTTGTCCCGGGCTCCCGTGCTCTGCCATTGCTGCCCTTGTGAGGGCCATGGTGTTCACTTAAACCATTCAGGATAGATGATTGATTTCGTAATCAGAAGATATATTCACCGACAGCTCAGAAAAACACCCTGAGATTCAATGATTAGCATCATGATCATTTCAGTTTAAGTCCAATGTCAGAGTTCTCGTACGGGTGCTTTTCTTCTGGTGATTATTATAATGAAAGCTCGATTCGTGAATATGCCTCCCAGTATCCTCCAACCTCGTGAATCTCAACCATGTGTTAAAGCGAGCACTGGGACCCATGGCCCCACATCCCGCGATCCCCATGCTGAAATAATTTTTGGCCCCTAGGTGAGACTCTTCATGAGCCCCTCTATTATGAATTTGTAATGTGCAAAACAAAAATATAATTATGTGATGAGACTCGTCTTGGGTTCCCCCCGGGCAGGAGCCCTGTCATGCTGTTTTGTGCAGGCGTTGCGGGTACCTTAGTCGCAAAGGAGCTTCCACGGTAAGATCTGGCAGAATGTGATTTATGACAATTAATATTTTATTTATTTAGTTGTAAACAAAAATAAATATGTAAATTAAGGGGTGGTGCCTAAGCTCTCTTTCATGATGATTTGCCCTGGGGCTATGATATTGTTGATACTGCAGTAGAGATACTTTTCTGTGTCAAAATCAAAAACTTGTCGTGTTCAAATTTTAAATATAAATGTTCAAAAGTTGTTTGAGTTCTGTAGAACAGCCTTATAACTACTATTTGAGTTCTGTAGAACAGCCTTATGACTACTATCAAAGGTTCCACGAGAAACTAAGTTGAAAACCCCTGCTGTAGGGCATGGTGTTTTAGGAACCAACCTAGGATCATTTTAACGAGTTTGCCCGAACTCTTTTGAAGCCTTTTGAGCTTCAATTTCAAACATTTTTTGTGTTGGGTGTGGAGTCGTCATTCAAAATTTCCACACACACACAAAACAATAATACTTTACGAACACACTAAACAAAATCAATGAAAATTCAGAACTATTGATAGAAATTATTTCAAAAATAATAAAAGAAATTATTTGAGACATAATGAAAGAAATAATTTCCAAATTATTGAAATAAATACCAACTAATTTCAGAACTAGAGAAAAGTAATAATTTCAGAATTAAAATGAAATAAATAGAAATAATAAAAGAAGTCATTTCAAAATTAGAATTCTGATTGGTCCCTTGAGCCGCAAGGCTCTCTCTAGATACCAATCCGCCTAAATCCTGTAAGGGCCGCCAATTGCTTCCACACCAATGAGCTTCAAAACGTTTATCCAGAGAACACTAGACGGTGCAATTAGGCATTTAAATTTTAAAGCAAAATTCACAATCCAATTTGTAATCAATTAAATTTATTGATTAATCATTTTTACTTTAATTAATCAATAAAATTTAATATCGATTTAAGGTGATTTTTTAATTTTTAATTTATATGGCTTTTTTAAATTAAATCTAAAAAAAACCTACAAATTTATATAATTTATAAAATCCCCTTAAATTTTTATTCAAACGTTCGTTCGGTGGATAAAATTCCACGAAACATCGCAGATATGATACGCATATCACGCAGATGAATGACGGAAAAGAATGGTATCGAGCAAAACCCAAAAATGAAAAAAGTGTGATGTAGGCTATAGGCTAATGTAAAGCACATATTGAATGTCGGTCAAGTTCAGACAAGAGGGGGAGAACCTTGAAAGGAACCTCTCTGTCTGCCTCGACAACAATGGAATACCCGTACAACAATATATCTCCTATTGAAGAGGGAACCTTGTGGGTCTCTCCAATGCCTTGCTTGTCAAAGACGCGCTGCATGCACATCAGGTTGTGCTATATATACATATAGAGGACATCATATCCTCTTCCAAGCGGCCATAGACTGCCAAAGACTGCAACGTAAGGTGAACATTTCAATTCTCGTATACTAAAAAAACCCCAATAAATTACAATAAATTAATTAAAATAAACCTCCGAAAAAGTTTGTGGATTCCAAATTCACAAAATAAATCATAAATGCAACGTAAAGCTCAAAAGTCTTTTTGACAATCGTAAAGGTCTCTGCAAAATTTGTACTTGAATTTTTCAGTGAAATCTATCCCGTGAAACATAAACACCGAGTCTCATTACAAACTGTTTTGAACCAAAAAAATTGCGTATTTAAAATTTTAAAATTCAGAAAAAAACTAATTTACTTTTTTTGTTAGTTCAAGTCTTTTGATGCAAACAAAGAAAGCAAAAAACTACAAAATAATCAAATCAGTTGTGTATTGGGCGTCATAGCAAAATAAAATAAGCCAACACACTTTGTTGAAAGCAGTTCAGATTGTGAAACTATTTGCCACATGTTGTGGTATAAAGGCTCTGGATTGTCTGTCAAACTCAATCCATAAATGTTTTATGATATTTAAATCAGGGCTCTGACATCACCACCCATAAAACTCTCATTTTGTTGCTTTTTACGTAATGCCTAAAAACTTTTGAGCATGCCCCCCACATACCAGATCGGTGCCCCGAGGCTGGGATCTTTGGCGGGCCTCCGGATCAGACTTTTTACGAGCAATAACTTCTTTCTACATTGAATTTATAACGTGAAAAAAACAAAAAAAATTATGATAATTGTCCTGAGCCCCAGGGCTGTAGCCCCCGTCCTTGTGTGATATATTTGAATTCAAATATCTTAGCGTATATTGGACTCAGAAAAGAGGAATTCTTGTTTTTTTGGCCTCGCTAGAGACAGGGTGACAACTTTCTAATTGTAAGTTAGAGGAGAGGAGGACCGTATAAAAATTCAAATTTTTTAAATTTTGTTACACACTGTATTTTCACTCTCAAAACTGGCACATGAACACCTTTTGAGCATTTTTTAAACTGGAATCATACCTCTACGACGGGCGGTTAATGAGATAAAGGCCGTGCTAGCATTTGCAGGACAACCTTTATAGTATACAGGGTGTCCTGTAAGTTGGCGCTACAAACATTATTGAATTTATCAAAAGAGACTTTTGAACGCTACTGTGCGACATCTAAATCAAAACAACGACTGTAAAAAATCGAACTAATTTCCAAAGAATTGAACCCCAATTTTTTCAGGTTTTTTTTTGGAAGAATTTAATTCTCAACAATTTTTGTGTGTGTGAACGAGATGCCATTATTTTAATGGAATTCTTTTGTTTCATCTCTTGCGCCGAAACCATTCATTAATAAATGAAATCATTCTTGAGATAAATGAATTTATGAAGAATTCGAGGAGTCAAGAATTTGTTAAGATTTCGTTTCTGTCAGGATTTTGGGATTTCGGATTGTGTTAAGATTTCGGTATTGTCGGAATTTTTCCGGGATGTTGGACTAGTGGAAATTTCTTGATAGTTGGTATTTTTGGATGTAGGCTTTTTCAGATTTCGGTATTGTGCAGATTTTTGCGATATAGGCTTGTCAAGATTTCGGTATTGTCGAGATTTTGGGATGTCTCTTCTCGTCAAGACTTCGGTATTTCCGGCTTGTTATAAAACTTTGGTAGGCCTATTGCCGTTTTGTTAAGATTATAGTATTGCCCGGATTTCGATATGTCGTATTGTTCAAATTTCGTTATTTTACGAACGTTATTACGTTTGTGGTGTTATCGGGTTTTTTATCTCGGGAATGTGGGATATTTCCCGTAATTTGACTTTGTTGGGATTGTAGTGTTCAGAATTTTTCTACCTGTCAGGAATTTAGGCATTGTTGAATTTCGACAAGTTCATATTTTGGTATTTTTGCGATTTTAAGATATCGTACTGTTAAGATTTAGATGCTGTCCGGGTTTTCGGAATGTCGGCTTGTTAAGATTTTGGGATGTCGTATTGTTAGTTTCAGTATTGTCGGGATTTTAAGATGTCGGATGATTAAGGTTTCGGTATTGTTGAGACTTATCAGATGTCTGCTTGGTAAGAATTCTTTTCTGTCGGGATTCCGGGATGTCGTATTGTTGAGGTTTCCGTATTTTGGGATGTTAGCTTGTTAAGATTTCGGTATTGGCGCGATTTCGGGATGTCGGATTGTTAAGATTTCATTTCTGTTAGAATTTTGGGATGTCGGATTGTTGAGATTTCGGGATTTTTAGATATCGGCGTGATAAGATCTCGTTATTGTCGGGATTTAAAGATGTCAGATTGTTAAGATTTCGGTATTGTCAGAATTTCGGGATGTTGACTAGTTGAAATTTCTTTGTTGGTATTTTTGGATGTCGGCTTTTTCAGATTTCAGTATTTTGCAGATTTTTGGGATGTAGGCTTGTCAAGATTTCAGTATTGTCGAGATTTTGGGATGTCCCCCTCGTTAAAACTTCGGTATTTTCGGCTTGTTAAAACTTTGGTAGGCATATTGCCGCCTTGTTAAGATTCTAGTATTGCCCAGATTTAGGGTTGTCGTAGTGTTAAGATTCCGATATTGTCAGAATTTTGGAATGTCGTATTGAAAATACTTCAGAATTGTCGTTATTTTGGGATGCCAGATTGTTTAGATTTCGTTCTTGTCGGGATTTTGGGATATCGGCTTGTTAAGATTTCGTTTATGCCAGGATTTTGGGATGACGGATTGTTAAAATTTCGATAAAGTCCGAATTTTTGGAATGTCGGCCAGTTGATATATCTGTGCTCAGATGGCAAAGCTTAATAAGTCACTTTTCAAAATTTTACGAGGGCAAATTTGTAAACAATATTTTGTAAAAATGTGATACTGTGGGTTTTTTGACTAATTGCAATTTACCTCCGTTGATTCCTCGTAAACCGAAAGAGATGGACGAAATTTCGCCACCTTCCACAAATTTTGACGAACGAGACTCCAGAATGCGAACAACTCAATTTTTTTTGGAAAAGTGACTTGTGACATTTTGCCATCTGAACACATATATTGTTGGGATTTTGAGACGTCATCTTGTTTAAGATTTCGGTATTGTAGGGATTTTGAAATGTCGTATTAAAAAGATTTTGGTATGTCGTAATTGTGCGATGTCATGTAGGCTCGTTGAGACTTCGGTATTGCCGGCTTTTTAAGATTTCGGTATTGCTGGGATTTTTCGGATGTGGTCTTGTTGAGATCGCGGTATTGTCAAGGTTTCTGATGTCGTATTGTCGTTATATTTTGATATGTCGAATGGTTAAAATTTCATTCCTGTCAGGATTTTGGGATATCAGCTTGTTAAAATTTCGTTTCTGTCAGGGTTTTCGAGATGACAGATTGTCAAGATTTCGGTATTGTTGGGATTTTGGAATGTCGAATTATTGGGAATTCTGTATTGCCAGGATTTTGGAATATCGTATTATTGAGGTTTCGGTATTGCCGGGATTTTAGGATGTCCTATTGTCAAGAGTTGGTATTGTCGTTATTTTGGGAGATCTGGTCATTAAGATTCCGGTCAGAATATTGGAATGTCGAATTGTTAAAATTTCGGTGTTATGGGGAGTTTTTGGGTGTCGTATTATGTTAAGATGTTGGTATTGTCCGGTCTTTTGGACGCAGAAAACTTTTGTGTTGTCGTAGTTTTTGTTTGCTGGAATTTCGGTATTCTTGAGATTTTGGTATTGCCGAGATTTCGTCTTAATTTTTGCGGTTTATCCTAATTCACTGGGATAGGCTATGGTTTATCGAAACTTCCGTATTGTTGAAATTTCAGAATGGAGTTGTTGGATTTCGGACTAGACATTGTTTTTCTTAGTGTTATCGGGATTTTGATTTAGTTTTGGGTTTTCTGTTGGCATTTTAGTGCTACCGGAATTTTTTGTATTTAGTTTTGAATTTATGCGTTGTGTCGGGATTTTGGCTTGAGATTCAAGCTATCGGGATGATACCGAATATCATTATAGAAAATGTTAAAATAAGTTTGATGTTTTCTGAGTTGTTTACAGCTACAACAGACCTACAACAGTGCAATTATTCAATCATTACGCTTCAGTCATAATTATAGAAATTGATTTCAGATGGCAGCACTGCACACAACAAGCATTACACAGAAACAAACTTCAAGGTAAGTTCACAACACGGACACGCACATTCCAACATGTACCAATTCGTTCGAAGTTCTGCAAAATAATATGGACGAGGTGCATGTATGGTTTAGTAGGTAGCCTATACTATCCCTTAAAAAACTATGAATATTTGGGAACGTCTTTATGAGTAAGAAATTTAGAGCAAACAGCAACCCCAATTCCGACATTCACCTCAAGAGAGTGATTGCAATGCACGTGTTAATTTTTCGCGAGCATGCGACCAAACTGCTCATGCTCATCAAACCACACCATAAACGGATACAGGCTTCTTGGAGGGCTAATTCTTCTTCAGGCTAACGGATACAGAGAGAGGGAAAATGTCCACCTCCGCCGATCAACCAATGTCACTAACACAATTTTTTTGTGGCGAAGAGCGGAGGAGTGATCGTCCCCTTCGGCTTCTACCTGTTTCCGCTTATATGCTCAAAACCTTGATGGCATGGTATCTAAGACATACCTCCAGCAAAACCATTTCCATTGTCATTTTCTTCATTGATTATTACGACGGTGACTTCGGAAGAACTTACGTGCTTTGCTGGTCAAACTCTACGAACAACACACTGATTCTGCTCCAAAAGCTATGCGGAGATTTTTGGTCTTTGCAAATCCCCCCCCCCCCAGGCTCCCCCCATCCAAGCCTTTCATTCGGAAGCTTTCACCATCACGGCACCTTGGTGGACCGATCATGCAAAGCAACCCTTCAGAAGCTATCACATTATCGCCTTTGAATAGCCTCTATAAGCCACAATATCGCCTCTCGAAGATTTTGGAAAATATTATCAAAAAGCAATTGATGAAGTGGATAGACGAAAATAATGATGATCACGTGACTAAGGCTTTGGGAAAAGAAAAAACGTCGACTTTAATATACAGTGGATCTACTTAATATGTATCAAGGTAATAATAGGTATCGAGACATACAAACAAACAGCCTTCGTATTTGTATATTCGAATGTTTAAAAATACAACAGCAAATACAGTGGATCTTTCTTTTTCCCCCACTTATAACGTTTTCAAAAAAATCGTTGTATGTGAGAAAATGCTTTAAATGGGAAATATCGATGAGTGCTAATAAAAGTTGGGAAAACGAAAATAAGTCGTACTAAGCGAAAAACGGTCTAAGTTGGGATTCAATGTATAGCATTCGGATGGCGTTAGTTATGCTTCGAGTTAAAAAACGTCATATTGCTACTCATCCACAGTTGCTACTCATTCATTATAGTCCTGCGAAGTCTGATTCTTTGACCATCAAAATGTCGTCGCAGTAAAAAATACTCAGTTCAGCTTTGAATATTCTTAGTTGAATATTTTCTCGTTCTCAGAATATTAATTCTCAATTTATGGTCAAAAATTCCCCCCCCCCCAAAATGGTTCAGTTTTTTTTCGAATTATTTTCCCACGTTAAATCTGATATCGTTGATATGGAGTGACTTAATTCCCTTTTGTGATAGTTTTGTCGAGATGTTTTGTTGTCCGTTTCCTCTCCATGGCAATTTGTTGTCATCGTACCACATCTATTTTCCCCTCTGGGTAGGGCACGGGGCCCCAAGGGAGTTTCACTTCTACGGTGTCCACATCTATATCATGACAATAATGATATTGCGGTGGCTTTACTCACTCACATAATGACGCAACTCATTTACTTTTCCGTGATCCTAATTCGGAATTTTGTTATTGACAGTGTGTTGTGAGGATTGTCATGAGCAGGTTTTGCGAGTTTTGTTGTAAAAATTACTATGTCATTGTACCGAAAAATTTTGCAATTTTAACCATTTATTGATGCTATCATAAGTGCAAATTCTGAAAAATCGTCATTTTTTAGGGCCTCATAGAAAAAAGTTTCCACGATCCCCGCAAATCTTCAGGCAGCTACTCTGAAAGTAGTTAATAACACTAGGTCTACTAATACGCTATTGTGACGAGTAAATTCATGAGCAAAGCGAGGGTCAACATTACAAGGAACGTCAATATTACGTCTCACATCAGTAATGCCAACGTCAAATTTTGCTCCTTATGCCAATTTTCCGTCGAGGAACCGTCAGTGTGACGAAAATTGAAAATATTTGCCAGTCTGTGTCAGAGGGTCTTTTGTCAATTTTAGTTCAATCGTGCACCTTTTAGCATTGAAAAAAAAAAAATTACATTGATTTTAAATTAAGAAGATCAAAGTAACAGCACTATTGCTGGTCGTGGAATGGACGTTGCTCGCCATATACATATAACCAGCATATTTTTCTTCAATGAGCTGCTCATTATCTATTCTTAATTGAGGGTTATTTTCAGAAGGGAATATTTCCAGTATTTTTTCGACATGCACTTTTCAACGGTTTCTGAATCTTTGGGATAAGGGTCCGTTCAAGTATTACGTAAGTAAATTTTTAGCCATTTTTGACCCCCCCCCCCCTTGTCAGCAAAATTTCGTCATCAGCTCTGAATCCTAATTCATATTTCCATAAAGGGTGGTTGATGACGTAAGCATTATCCAAACCCCTCTCCCCCTTGTCATCAAAAGTCAGCAAATCGGAAACCTCCCCCCCCCCCCACATCGATGATGACGTAATACTTGAACGGCCCCTACGGTCTGTCGGATTATGCAAGAGGATTTATCTATTCAAACGGGAATATTTTTAGTCGAAATCACAATGTAAAATTAGTCGTTTCTACCAAAAGAGAGCAACATATCTATATCTCGTTCATTCACTTCGGTATTTTTCTTTCAAAAGGTAACATAATGCAGTTTTCCTTCTTGCATTAAAGGATTTTTTTCACAAAACAGCACACTTTTTCAGAATCGCTTTCGAAGTCGCATTTTAGAATGATCGCGTTGCTCACGTTACGAACGATAGAGCAGTAAGAGTAACTTCCTTAGCTAGGTGAAACCTTCTAAAATTGTTTTCTGCTATATAATCCGTTTTCCCGTGTTAGTGGAATGTGCTATGGAGGACACTGGCAGCACTCTATGCAATTTTTCACACTGGCTGCAAAATAAATCTTAATAATATCCAATCTATACAAATTACGTTCCTGATAAGAGAACGCAGTTTCTGTCTGCGGATAGGGTTTTTGACAGGGCTGAGAAGTCTGAAATAAAAAGAAGTGAGGAGTACGAAACGTGTTACAAATTTTGGTGCGTTAAGAAACTCAGTTAAGCCTGGAAAATATATGAAGAAACTTTAACACAATACATTATTACAAAATTAAGCGTATAAGCAGTGCAAAGAGAGCGATCATAAAAAAAATTTAATGCATTTAAAATGCATTTCACACTATCGTTTCAAAAGTAACCTTGACGATTTTCGATGAATGGTCAAGACAAGTAAAAGAGAAGATGATATGACTACTCCGTCTCCTTTGAAACACCGTTTAACCCAGGGCTATTCGCCCTGCGTTTAACTACCGAAAAGAAGAATGACATGAGCTATATCTGCTTAAAACCATCTATGGTGAAGAATGGGAACGTGATCCAGGGTTGTGTAAGGTAGTTACGAGCGTTATTTCTTGACCAGGAGAAAGGAGGTGAAGATCTTGACGAAGACGAAAATTTTTTTAATGAGGAAAGTACCGATACATTCACGTGTGAAATGAGAGCTGTGATAACTTTAGTCAGGAATGTAAGGTTGGTTTTGCCATTTCGGACTTTGTGTAATCTTGGTTTTGTTTATTTTTGTTAATTAATTTTAAAAGTTTTCTACTGTATTTTGCGAAATTTGCTACTTTAGTTTCATTTTGTTTTCAATAAAGACGTCAAAGATTACCAAGAATTCGAAGTTTCCAATTTTTCAGACTTAACCGGCTCCATTTTTGATCAAAAGAGATTTTTTTTCAAAACGGAACATTTCCAAATTTAAATGCAGGTAACTTCCTTAAATGTTGATCTAAAAAACGTAGCATTTAAATATTCTTCTACAACTCCCATATGCTACCTGTTCGGCTATTTTCTACTTTTGTAAAGCAGGTCATTCCCCCGAGGACACTTTCTTACTTCTACTGTAACTTTAGCAAAAGTGGAATTGTTCCGCTTTGAAAATAAGCTCCTCAATTTACGTTCCACTAGATATTTGCCAGAAACTGTCTTAAATAAAACAAGACAGAGAGACAGGGCCGGACTTAGGCAGGTGCGAAGGGTTCAGCCACCCCGGGCAGCAGAATAAAAATATACTTTGATTGCACTGAGTTACATTTTGACTTCTTAAAAAAAGCAATTACTTAAACTTCACTTCCGTCTAAGACGGGTAACCCATAGATATAGGATTCTGACAGATTCCCCATGCCAGGTCAATATCTCATAAGTTCGGGCCTTGGACAAATGATTTTTTGGAGTCCTTTATATATAGTATTCCTGGCGTTGGTAGGGTCCCGTGCCTATAATCACGGGCTCCCCACATAGGTTAGACTAATAGGGCTTTAGCCCTGCGGCACGGGAAAATTCTCATCAATATTTGCTTCTTCACGTTATAAATAAAGTATAGAAAGACCCGTGAAGAGTCGTCTGACCGGGGGTACCCGCAAAATGTCCCAGCATAGGGCACCCTGCTCCAAGATGTGGGGGCCCAAGCTTATAATGCAAAACGCAATCAATTTCGAGGCCCCTGGGCACGTGTTCGTTTGTCCATGCGTGAAACAGGCCCTGCCCGAGCTTAGAGTGCACGTGGGTTATATGCCTGGTCGTACAAGAGCGAGCGCTTGAATTCTCACCTTAAAAAACGACGTATTTAAAAAACTACCAAGGAGGGGATTGGTGGCGATAAAAATCTTTCAGTTGTTCCCGGGATAGAGGACAACCTACTATACAACTTATATAAGAGGTCGTGGCTGGAGTCCTGTGGGCCCCACTATTTGAGGGGGGAATTATATAGTAGAGTGGTTCTCAACTTTCAAAGGTACGGGGGCACTCAATTTTTATCGTTGGGCGATGGGCCCAAATCTATTGGATGTTTTTTTTCAATCATAAACATAGTAAGTTTCATAGTCTCGGGTTCTAACGTTAATCTGGCCTTTGCGTTATGGTGCCGAGGACACTGGAGGATCAAGGAAAAATCATTTTAGAAGGCTGCAAAATATTTAAGCCCGTCCCTGGAGAGAGATATTTGTTCTATAAGTTTTTTTTTGTGTGTGAAATAAATTTTGATTCCCGTGCCTACTCTGATGATTTGCAATAGCCTTCGAAAACAAGACCTGACAATGTTCAAAATGTACAGTTAAACTCAGTTATAACGACTGGATTAGTTCTTATCGGCCTTTAATATCCGAGTATGACTGCATTTATAACCTACTTAAAAGGTTCCAAAACACACACACAGAAAGAGACATAAACACAAAAAATACTTTTTTGACTCCACTTTATTCATTAAACAACAGTTACTTTAGACACAGAGAGAAGGCGAATACATACACACAAGAAAGTACAAGCCTTCCCTCCCTCTCCTAATCGATCAATCAATACCTCCCACAACAGAAAAATTAAAGGAAAACCATACTAAATATCTACAAAGCTGAATCGCCATTTATACCGGGAGGGTGGAAAAAGGGATCAATCAATCAATCAAAAAAAAAATCTACAAAATCAATAGGAATCCATTTAAAAATATACAAACTCGAAAGCACATACAAATAAGCAAATTTATACACAAAAAAAATAATTATAATTATTTACACAATTCCACTAAAACAAACAACCCTCATCATCGTCAACAAATACGAATAATAAAATATAAATTCCAATCGGGTATGGAATCTGAAATCTTATTAATTAATCAATTAATTAATTAATCAACACGTACACACACAAAAAAATTTTACAAGCATCCAGTGCTGAATTAAAAAAAAACAAAAACAAAAGATGATTAACGTTATTAATTACACAATAATTTTTTTTTTGTATTTTTGCATTCAAAAAATTTCCAGCCTTTTTGCTTTGACACAATACAAATTACATCAGAAATACGTAATTACAGCTAATTACGGGCTCTGGAATGACTAATATGTACACAGTGTATTTTCCGCCCAATGTAATATATAATTACATTTTTTTTTGTATTTTTTGTACTCTCTCTCCTCTCTAGTCGGTTATACATCTGTCGTTATACGTATTTTAGGGGATTAATTGGGGAGCGAAAAATGTGTGGAATTTACATTAAATATATATTATTTATATATATATTTTTTGTATATATTGCAGGTATTTGTCATTTTTTGGCATAAGTTCTGAAAAATGTCTGATATTTTTTTTTCCATAAAGAGATCAATTACCTCGTTTTGATGAGTCACATGCTATGTACAGTTCACCGATCACATGGCGTCATTTTTGGTTCTTTTACGACACTGACCATTCCCGAAAACTGCACGGGCGACTGGACGCTGACCCACTGTTCGAGGAAAGCACGGACTCCGGACTGAACACTAACCAATTTCCGAAGACACTGCCTGCCAACTCGGAAACGCAGACTGGACAGTGACCTACGTCCGAAGAGTGCGCGGACACGGGACTGGGCACTGACCAATTTCCGAAGACAGTGCAGACTCATGACTGGCCAATGTCCGAAGAGTGTGCATTCGGGACTGATGAGAATAACCTCCACGGCAGTGGCGTGTTCGGTCGTTTGTATAGAATCCACATCCATTTGATTAAGTGTTCGTGACGCGAATGTCTTTGTGGGGAGAAGGGGAGGGGGTGGTGTTGTTCTTATACCCTTTGGTGGTTGCTGTTGTGTTGATTCTGCCCCGGGTTGAGATTCTTGATGACTATCTTCTGCGAATACCCGTTCGGATCGGGATTGATGACGGTGAGGTTGCCCTTGAAGCGATGATGGTGAGAATTCTTGTACGAGTCGGACTTCTTGCTGTACATCGGAATGGGTGGCCTCGAGATCTTGTAGCTGGACGTCGACGGCACCGGGGGAAGAATATGCGACGCCGTGGTGCCGCCGCCGCCACTGGCAGGCGACGTGGAGTTGCTGCTGCTCTTTGGGGAAGATGTCGTCACCCCGGGGGACACGCGGTGGTGGGGCGAGGCAGCCGTGGACGTAGACGGGGACACGGTCCGGCGTGGGGACACCGAATCCCTACGTGGACTAGAGTTGGTGCTGGGCGTCTTGCCGTGGTAGGAATTGACCGAACCGGCGACGCCGCTGGCCGGAAGAGCCAGTTGCGACGACGTCGAATTCGACTTGGTCTGACGAGGGGTGACGGGCGAGTAGGTCTTGCCCGGAAATGCCGGCATGCCAACGTTGGCGTGGATCGAGATGGGCGAAGGCGTCCGGCAGAAGTGGGCGTTCGTGGGCGCCGAGGAATTTTTGATGGGGAGGGAATTCATTATATTCGACGGGTTGAAATGCGGTATCGTGACTGTGGGATTCATCTTGGTCAGGTGATTCTGTGGGGTCGTAGCGGCCATCACCGCAGCGTGACGAGCCGATGCAGACAACGCTCCGATGTGGAACGTCGACGACGTCGGATGCTTCGGAACCGGAACGCAGGCCGTGTGCTGTTTCGTTGGAGCTGGCAGACATGTCTGCTGTCTGTGCTTGGCATCGAGGACCGGAGGGTTGGCAACGGCCCTGGATCTGGGACGCGGAGAGTCCTCCTGCACCGTCTTGCGGTTGGAGGTGGACAGGTCTAGGGCACCTATATTGTCTTTCCTTTCGTGGTTACGGTGCAGGTTGTTGATGATATGATCGATCCCGTTCGGTTTGCTGGGAACGTGGTCGTCGCCGTTCTTTGAGATACGAGACGGCGAACTGGGCGAAGTGACGGTAGAGGAGGAGCTGGTTGTAGTGGCTGTCGTTGTAGACACAGCGGTGCAGGTCACGAATTTTTGAGCACAGCTCACGACTAGAGATGAAGGCACCACGCGGTCGCTCCCGTCCTGGTTGGTGTTCGGCGGCATCGGAGAGCCGCCATCGTCGTCGCAGCTGGACCGAGCTTGGTTGCTGATATCACTGGCCCGTCCGCTGTCCGTCTCGGTGTCGGCCTCGTCATCCTTTTCGGCGATGGCTTTTATTTTTCGCCTTAAGGCATCGTCGTCGGCTTCTTCGTCCTCGTTGTCGGAACTGTCCAGCTTCTGTTCGTCCACCACGAGATCCGGTTGGCAGCCCAGATCGTCGTTGTCGCTGAACTCGGCCGTTATGGTGCTGCTCTTGACGTCCTTGAAAGGGACATTTATGGCGTTCTTTTCGGTTGTTATCGGAGATGCGAGTCCGTTCGTCTCCGACACTTTCACGTGAGAATCTTCAGTCCTCGAATCTTTCTCTGGGCCCTTCGTCTTTGTCTCAGTTTTTTCTGAACCATCCACAGACTTTTCGGGGGCTTTCTCACCGACATCTTGTTTCGCACTAACAGAGTTCTCGGTTGTATTCTTAGTACTGGTTGACTTCTTAGGCTGGATATCTAGAGAATCCGAACCAACCGACGTCGGTGCAACGACACCTTTCACTGACAGTACATTTATCGATTCAGATTTTGATGATTTTTGTTCTGACGAGGAAGAAACGACGACAGGATTCGCTTGCTGCGTGACTGAAGAAGACTGAACCGAACCTGAGTTATTTGTACTGGGAGCAGAACTGTTCGTGGTAGATCCCGTTTTGACGTTTTCCGATGAAGAACTATTGTTTTTTCGATCCGCAGTTGGCGGCAACTGTTGATTTCCGTCTGAAGTTGCACCCGTCGTCACTGGTGAGGACCTATATTCTGGAGATGACGCACCGTTGACGCACATATTTGTGGTAGACTGGCCTTTAGAGGGCGCACTAGCTTCGCAGGACACTGAATTGGTACTAGATGGGAGTTGAACCGAAGTTTTGGGCTCGGTCGCATCCGCGAAAGTATTGCACGTAGCGCCTTGCACGTTGGACATGGGGACAGGCGCCAAGGTACTCTTCACCACATCTGATTGGGTATGGTTCATTATGGGACTCAAACAAGTGACTGTCGGGGTCGCCAGGTAGTTCAAGGACCCGATACAACTCGCAGGTGACAGGCAAGCCACGGGGTTGGCCGGCGAAAAGCACGTCACCGGAGATGGCACGAAATGGTTCACGGAAGAGGCCATCGCCGAACTCGCGGAAGAAGTCTTCGAAGATGGATAAGGGGCCAGTTTCGCGAGCGGTGGTCGACCGACAGACTTTTTGACTCGAGACCTCGTCGGTCGCTTCGAGGAGGAGGACTTCCCAGCAGGGGACGCGGTATTCGATGGTGGTAATATCACTTTCTTCGCAGGAGGTCCAGAGTTCGATTTGGCCGAAGACGGCTCGATCGACCTGTGCTTCACCTTCACGATCGGGGCAGAATCACGGGGCGAGTCACTATTGGATCGCTTCAGGCCGACCGTCGAAAGAGTCATCGTGATCTTTTGCTGCTCTTGATGATGGTGATGATTGTGGTGGTGGTGGTGATGATGGTGCGACGTCGATTCCTGCTTCGATTCTTCCCTCAGAGGAGATGTCTGAATTTGATTCGACGATGGGGACTTGTGAGCCGCTTCCTGCGAATCGTGTTGCTTCGACGACGACGATGATGATGCGGCAACTGCGGACAATGGCTGGTGTTTGGTGTTCGCCGTGGTCTCCTTCTCTTCTCTCCTGGGCCTCAAGACAAACTTCAGTTCTTGTTTGGACGACGAAGGAGAAGGAACCAAGGACAGGGAAGACAAGTCACTACTGCTACTCTTCTTTGGAACATCCAGCGTGCTGTTGGAGGTGGTTCCGCCTCCACCAGTGCTTGGTGTCGTCGTCGGTGGTGACGCCGGCGCTGCGGGTGCCACCTCAACTGGAGGTAAGTGCAGCAACTTCCGCCTCTTCGGGAAATTCGTCACGATACGATAACAGAAACGCATCGGGTTGGTCTGCAATACCAAAAAAAGGAACAAAAATTTAAGATTTTCCTCTCTCATACATGAGGCAGCCAATTAATCATAATGGATGAAACGTTGGACACTGGTTCCAAATACGTATTGACAGTCTACTCACCCTTTTCCAGCTGTAATTATACGCAACATCCATGAGCGTGTAATTCTCATTAAGGATATCGTCGGAGTAGCTAATCTCGACCTGAAAAACACAGGAAATTTATATTGCTTCGAAACTTCTTCACACGGTCACTTACATTCACTTCAAATTTTTACAAACAGTAGGCAATAATAATAATAATTGACGAAACCATAGTAAACACGAGAGACTTACTTTGTAAGTCGATGGCAAGTCATACTTTGCGGTTATGAACTTCTTCAGATGTCCAACTGTGATAGCAGCTGGACAGAGCAAATACCTCTTAGGCGGAATCTGTGAAGGAGAAAATGGTATGCAATTATGAAAATATTCATGACTAGACAATTCGTCTGTACATAGTGGAAAAGGTTTGACAATCCCTGCTCCAGCCTAAGGGTGCTCAACTTTTTGGCGAGTGCGGACCACTTCATTCGTTTGGAAATGTGCCGCGAGTCACTCAGGTGATCTGAAAGTTGGTCACGGGCTGCTTCGAGTCATTTAAATGATCTGGGTGAATACCAAGAGAAAGTAAAAACATCATCTACGAAAGTGCCGCGGGCCCGTCAAGTGATTCAGGGAAGCGTACCACGAGTCACTTTAGTGGACTCAAAGTGTACCGCGGATCTCTCAAGTGATTTGGAAATGAGCTTGGGGTCACTTAGTCTTACGGGAGGTCTCGGTCACATTTTAAAAATTAATAATAAATCAACCAGTTAACAAAAAAAAAGGTGCACTTTGCACTAAAATATTTATCGTGGCTTATAGTGTTTTTTTTTGTTGATAAAATGAAAAAAAAATAATTCAAATTTCACTCACAGGTGTCGCTGTTAAACGAAAAACTCGACATAACGCATGCAATGTAACACAAACAGCGCGCAATTAATGTTTTGACATAAAACTATCGCATTCCACTATTAGCGCCCTGTTTAGCTTGGGCTACATCTAAACGGGAGATAAGGTATTCATGTAGAAATACGGTAGTTTTATGTAACACTAATTGTCATAAGCATCAATTATGCACTTTTGTGTTGCTTTTTATGTGTTATGTTGAGCTTTTCGCTACACAGCTCCACCTCTGAGTGAAATTCAAACTTTTTTTCTAATCAAAAAAACTACACCCAGTTAAGTATTTCAATGGAAACATTTTATACCAATTGATTGATTTAATATTAATTTTCGAAATGTACCAAAGACTTCTCGTTCACCCTGTGTATTTAGTGGACGACAAATGTAAATTATCGGGAGCACCCTAAAAGTCCTGATTCATGCCCTGTACGTAGAGCCCTTGGACAGGAACACCTCTACTGCAATTAATATTACATTAAAAATAATTGAAAACACTAAATATTTCTCCAACTGGAAAGACCACCACGAAAAGGCATTACTCACCTCATCTCCATGAACTTCATGCCCCGTATCGACACCAGAATCATCCACACCATCGTCATCCCTGCAGGAAAATAACAAAAAAATTTCACATAAATTTACCACGCAATTAAATATATCGAACATACTTTTCGTAGCCAATTAAATTCAATAATGTTACATCAAACAGCGGTGGCACGTTATGGCTTCTCATAGAAATCAATTTTTCCTCCAGAAACTCCGATAACTCCAAAAATGCTCATCGCCATCGCATGAAATTATTGCGAAGACACCCCATTAGAAAAACACGGTTTTTTTTTTTTCTTATTTCTCGCCAGTTGAAGCCACGGAATGCAATTACGAGGAAACCCATTAATGTCTAACGCAGTGGCGGCGCAACTCTTCCCAATATCGGGAGGAGGATTTTTAATTAATTTAAAATGAGGAGGAGAGAAAGAGGGCGCTCTCTCTCTCTCGATTCTAATTTCAAGGTTGTGATTACGTTGCGAGTTTCAATTATAAGTTCTGATCCCTGCAAATTATTCCAGCATGCTCTTAATAAAGAATTTCCCCGGAATGTGAGGGGGGATTCACAGTGACCCAATTCTGCGTGGCCACCGAGCAGTTCAAATTCAGTCATTTTTGCTAAGGAGAGATGATAAATGCATATGATTCTAATGACTTTTGAAAAGACTTATTCGCACAGTAGTAATTTTGTACTCATGATGTAAACTTTAACCCATTAAGAGGCACATTGACGAGATATCTCGCCTCTTTAGAGGTCCCATTATTTTAGCATTGACAAGCCCGGATATTTTGTAATGTTGCCCCCCACCCCAATGGAGCATTTTCCCATATAGTTCTTACTTTGTACCTGCTGAAAATATGAAAAAAGCCTACTTAATAAAAAAAAAAGAAATGCCATTTTTATAGAAGGTTTAGTGATTTCTGCTATGACGCTTAAAAGATTGAGGGGCATGCAGAATAAATATTTTTTAAGAGCAAGTGATGTGTTTACGCTTAATCACACAGGCTATTTAAACACTACTGAATTTGAGTGTTATGAAATGCCTGTTCAATGATTTCTACCGGGCCACGGAAAGGGTTTTAAGGGGGTGAAATATGTCGTCGATGCGCTGAGAGGGTTACCACAAATCTAGAATTTTCTATCAATTTTTTGCCGAATGATATGTATGTTATCTTCAAAGTCTGGCCAGTTTGCGAAGTAGCCCCAGTCCGAAGAAAACCAGAAGCTAGACCATAAGCGGACACAGACTCTTCGAACAGGGGAGGGGGGCGGATTTTCCCGCTTCCACCTACTTTAATAATACAAATTTTTTTTCACGGAACCAGGGTGGTAGTCACCCCCCCCCCGTATCCGCCTATGGGCTAGACTTCTCCATACTCAGGTCGACCAATTCAAGAAGATGCCAGACTCCGGACACTGACAGGAAGCAAACAGGACATAACTTGAGCTCATCAAAAGCATCCGCAACCTCCAAAAAAAACTTCGACAAAAATTATTTCTGGGCAACAACAATGACTTTTCAAATGTTCGTTTTTATTCTTTTATTCCCACAGTTCCCAAACAACGCGTTTTCCAACGGTACAAATCCATGCCCGTTCCGTTTACGCAGCAAATATTGAAAAAAAAAAGGGAAGAAAATCCGGACATCAGCAGCGCCAGGTATTTCAGCCAGCATTACCATAAAACCTCACATACAACAGGATCAAACCACTTGTCAACTACACGAGAAATCGGGTCATCTAGATTACGAGGAAGAGGATTATATGGATAAAAAATAAAAATCAATATATAAACACACATATTGAGTTATTGACCCTTATTCAACGGTGGGAGAAGAAAAAAAAAAGGCATTCCAGGCTTCCCAACAAGGAAGCAATAACACAAATGGTGATAGAGACTCACGATATAGAGACTACGTTATCTTAAGAGATCAAAGTGCTAAATACATAGGGAACTCCACCCATCATAACCCGTGGACACATTTCCTACAACCAATATGATACTCGGCGTTAACCCGAAGGCTATTTGTTCAACCATTTGCGGAAGGAACAACCAGCAGCAGGAGGAGCAGCAAGCAAGCAAGCAAAAAAAAAAGACATAGAACAGTCTGACCTGGTGCACGAGGGTAAAAAGACATGAGGAAATAGCTGTTCCATCAAAAGACCACAAAGAGTTGGAAAAAAATAATAATAATGTAATAATGATTGAGTAAGTGAGTAAATAAATAAAAAATTGCTGCTGTTGCTCCAATGCCATAATAATACAAGCTTCAAATACAGAAAGAGAGAGAGAACGGCTCTCTCTTTCTGAAAAAAAAGATGGAGATATCACCGGAGGCACAATCACCACAAGTGAAAAAAAAGGACTAAATAAATAATTGAAAAAAAAAACGAAAAATAATCTCTTTTTTTCTCCCTGCTTTTTCTCTGGTAGCCATTGGTTTACCTTCAACAGTTCTTTTACTCACACGCACCACAGAATCCCCGACGCCGCAAAAGAACCAAATCGCTACTGTTTTTGATCCATTTAATGGGGTCATTCCGATTAGGAAATGCATGAATGGAAGAGATTCTGTTTTTTTTTTTTCTCCCTTAGTCGGAAACTGAGAAAGATAAGAAAGAGATAAGATTTTTTTTTCTCTCTCACACCGTATTCGATTATAATTTTTTTTTAAATGTGATAAACGTTGGATTTTTATGTGAATTTTCACACTAAATTCAATCCGATTCTTTGATACCGAATCCGGACTCGAAATCATGAAGAAATGGGATCATTTGGCTGTCATTTGTATTAAATAAGTAATTCCTTCATTGAGGAATGACATTCAAGTTTCACGTGGAAAATGCGAAGCGATATGACCGCGTGAACGGGTGATTTCTGCAATGCGAGCGATATCCAAGCTTAAACTCGAAATCATGAAGCATTGTGATCATGACATACCGATTGAGTTTGACTTGAGCGGTTCCTGTCTCGTTGTCTATGTTCACACCCGCGAACATGCCATTTGGATGATTTGGCGATCCAATTGGCTAAGTTTGTAGTCCGCCAGCCATGCGGCAATAGAAAACGGCCATCACAATTAGTGGGCACTGTGATTCTACCACTTATTAAAATACGTCAATAACAATACAGCTCATAAATGGGTAATTTTCTCAACGAGAGTGGTCTTCAAGTTTCAGCTCGAAATCACGAATCAATAAGATCATCTGGTTTTTAAGCTGATGCTTCAAAAAGGTAATTTTTTCAATAAGAGTGGCATTCAAGTTTCGGTTCAAAATCATGATGCAATTTGATCATGTGGCTGTCACACAGCTTTCTTTTAAAGGGCAGCCGCAAAAATGGGCGATATCTTCAATGTGAGTTGTATTCAAGTTTTGGCTAGAAATAATGAAGCAATGTGATCATCTCGCTGCTATAAATGGTAATTTATGAAAAAAAGGAAGATGGACTAATTTGGTGATTATACGTATATCATGGTGATTATATATTATAATGGTAATTTTTTCTCAAAAAAAGAAGAAAAAAGGAAGACTAACTGGAATTATGCATGTACTTACGAAAGCTACATGATCATACTTCGCTTCATGATTTCAAACCAAAACATGAATACCACTCTCGTTGAAGAAATTAATATATTTACGCAGCCGTATGATTGCTACATGATCATATTGCTTCATGATTCCAAAAAAGTCTGAACTTTAATATCACTCCCATTGCAGAAATTACCCATTTACGCAGTAGTATGATACCTATGTCGCGATATCGCTCACGATTTCGAGCCGAAACATGAGTTCACTCTAAATGAAACTACCCATTTATGACAGCCACATATTCATATTGCTTCATTATTTGAAGCCAAGACAGCAGAAGAGAAGAAAATTACCCAGTTAAACTCGAAATCATGAAGCAATGTGACCATGTGTCTTCATAAATTGGCAATTTCTACTGGGTGCGGCTCGAAATCTTGAAACAATGCGATCGTTTGGCTTTCGTACTGCTGCACAAATGGTTAATTCTTCCAATAAGCAAAGTATCTAAATTTAGACTCAAAATCATGAAACAATGTGATCATCTGGCTGTTATACGGCTGGGGGATAATGTTTTGGGTAAATTGGGTGATAAAAGTTCTTGACAAAAATATGAATAATTTCTTCAATGGAAGTGGTGTGCATCAAATACATTTTCAGAAGGAAGTGATGCCGAATTTCGCACATCATTGCGGTTTTTTTTTAATAATTACGATTTTTTTCTCCCTTAATATTTGTTAAAAGGGTAAGAAAAAGTCCACGGAATATGGTCGAGATGCACAAGAAAAAAAAAGTGTTTGTCGGTAATTACGGAGATGGGGATGAGTATATTTCTTATCTGTTACGAAATGTTATCATCCAGTTCATCGGCAGCCATCCACAGATTTCAAGAATGCTTCAAGAATGGCTCTTCTTTAGAAGAGGCAAAGAAAAAAGAAGAAGAAAAAGCAAGTTTCACCATCAAGTGCCTTGTTTTTCCTACGCTTTTGTATTGCACGGCCAAAGAAACAATGGAGTCATCCATTTTTCAAGCTGGCGGCCGTTTGTTGGATTTTTATCCTCTTTTTTTCCCCTTCTTCTCTTTTTATTCATCATGGATTTCGCATGCAAAGATTGGATATAAAAATATAATAGCAATAAAAGATTC
This sequence comes from Pholcus phalangioides, assembly GCF_987345545.1. NCBI lineage: Eukaryota > Metazoa > Arthropoda > Arachnida > Araneae > Pholcidae > Pholcus > Pholcus phalangioides. The sequence continues at coordinate 30,161,124 of NW_028301597.1, forward strand.
AATCCATGCATCTCACGTTCACGACCTTCACGGAGGAAGGAATGGAGAGGAAATTACTGGCCCGACAAGAAACAAGGAAAGAAACTTGAAAAGGCTCGGTTGATAATGAATGGTCACCGGCTAATAGATCATCCTACGCGGTCCGTCGAATTAACAAAAACATCAATTAATTCAAACTATTAATAATTGAACATCGTCTCTCTCGTCGTCGTCACTCCCTCTCTCTATCTTTTATTATGGAAGAACCGGTCCAAGGAACGCGAATGATTCCGGAATACGTCGATATCCAATAAACACAACAAACAAGCGTCAATGCCGTAAAACAAAAATGAATCTAAAATAACATATTTCTACCCGCATTGTGTTTTAGTGTCAAATCGCATTTAAATCTTTAAATATAGCCAATTGTTGTTATTATAGCCCTCACTCAATTCAGCTGGAAATTTGGGTACCACCTACGATGTGAGCGTTCGTGTCTGATTTCAGCGTCACTGGTCACTACCTTTGGATCGCCAAAGTAAATCGGGGTTCCGAGCACTGCTTAATCATTTTCCCTGACCAAAACTCAAAAATTTCCCGACTTTTGTTGGCCAAAACTCTGGAAGAAAGAAACATAATTCAAAATATTAGCCTTCCAAATTTCGAATTTTTTGTTTTTCCGAGTTTTTTTCCCTTTACAGAACTTTTACCTGACTTTTATGAAATATTTGCATGTTTCCCCTAACTTTTGACAGATATTTTAAATTTTTCCTGGCTTTTTTTGATTTCTCTGACTTTCCAGGTCGATGGGAGAACCCTGTTAATCCACGAAACTCATGATTCTTATCTCTTCAATAGTAATGTCTACTACCGGGATTTTCCAACAAAATCTGATTAATCATTTCGCTCACTTTCCTCTGATCAAAACTTCTAAAGAAAGATATACAGAGAAACCCTCCCCCGTAGCGGTCACTCCCATCTTGGTCATATTCCTCTTTTATAATTAAATAATTATGTTTTATTTTAAAGACTTCACTTTAAACTTCACCCTTTTCAGGGTCACTCCCCCTCTCACGGACGAATTGTATTGTTTCGCCAGTGTCCGCATAACAGGGGTCTTACTGTAACTGAAAACCTGGACCCTTTCCGCATGTTTTCAAAATTTCAGTTTTCTCCCCTCACAGAATTTACCTCCGACTTCTATGAAATGCTTGTATGTTTCCCTGATTTTTTCTAAATATTTTACATTTTCCTTGGCTCTCCTTGTCCATTTTTCCTTTCATTAGACTACTAGGAGCCCTGACAAGGAACTTGTTCTAATATTGTACGTACACTGGATCTCGCTTATGATGTCCCCACTTGGAACGTTTCCCGCTTAGTACGGCTTATTTTTCGTTGTCCCAACTTTCACTAATATTTGACTAATACAATGCTCACCGAGATTTCGATATAGCGTTTTCCCGCTTACAACGCCTTTTCATGGTGGATTTGTGAAAACGCTACAAGCGGGACCCATCGTATGTACATCCATCGAGTTCAAGAAATTCTAGTGAATTCTTCAACAGTTTTTCTCTCTGGCTGAATCAGAGCATTTCTGATTAGTCTCCCCCCCCCCCTCCGTACAATCAATGAATGTTACTTCGATCATCATTAACTAATTATCACGCATTCAAATCGGCGGAACGGATCATTAGTAACCCATCAGCACGACGAAAAATCATACGGCTCTTCGATAATTAGCCGATTTATCTAAAGCAAACCACAAGATGCACTAATCAATCGGACTAATTACTGTTTGATAAGATATTGTCTCTAATACTCACTTCCGAAGGTATTCCAATGAAAGGCTGATAGTTTCGTAGGGAGTGTATATGAAACGTTGGTTCGTCTCCTCGCCTCTCTCTTCAGAGGTGCATCTTGAGGCTGCGCAAAATAAGAAAAGATAGAATTTGATAATTAATTTTTTTTTTAAAAAGTCAATTAGATAAATTATTTTCGGATTATCACAGACACAATAATCGGATTTGAAATAGAAAATGGTCTCACCTTCTTCGGGGCGAGTCGAATAGAACTCCCTCCGCCTCTTCATTTCATCTGTTTAAATAAATAAAAGCAAATTTTAAGCAAAAAAAAGTCTAAATTTATTACCAAAGTACAGTGATTGAAATCGGAAATTTTGAATTGTGGGCTACTCACTTTGATATAAGCCTGGAACAAGCTTATACACAACATCTTGTAGAGTTTTGTCAGACCTGAAATAAATAAATATAATAGCCTATAAGTAAACATGAATTTTCGCATCGAGTTTATTAAGCATGGATTTGAAATCAACAGAAATTGATAAAGATGGCGTGTATGAAAGTTTTTTTTGGATATTTAGTTTTTTTTTGGCCAAAATATTTTTAGTTTCCGATTGTTTTCGGGGTTGGGTGCAATGCCTTAGGTTCTTATGACGAATATTCATATTCAGCGCCCCGAAAAGCAGAATGTTTTGCATTGTTCTGAAACGAGCCTTCGACTGACAGGAAATGTTCTGCAATAAAAATTTCCATTATAATGTTTTCTACAATTTTCTGAAAGTTCCTTCAGATTCTTCTGCGACGCAGATTTCGGCATATTCTGCTTTGAGGCTGGTTCTTTATACAGCTGAAAAAAAATATAAGTTTACCAGCTGAGGCATCACATGAATTGATTTTTGTCCAGAGCATATTGCTGATGAACTTATTTTTGGTAAGAGCATTGTCATTTTCCACCAGAGAGCATTGTTGTATAACTCATCGGATTTTCTCAAGAAGAGAATTGTTGAATAATTGTTTTGACAAGAGAATTGCTGATGAACCCATTTTTGTTGTGAGCATTTTCATTTCTTGCAAAAAGAACATTTTTGGCTCCGTTTATGCAAAAAGCATTGTTGAAGAACTTATAGTTGTAAATTTTGGATAATCCATTTTTGTCAAAAGTATTATTGAAGAATTTTTATCAAGATAATTTTATCACACATGATGAATGCCCCTTTTTGCTGAAGAACATTGTTGACGAATCCATTTTTTTTCTCGAAAACATTGTTGAAGAATTCATTTTTGTCGGAAACATTGTTGAAGAATTCATTTTTGTCGGAAACATTGTTGAAGAATTCATTTTTGTCGAAACATTGTTTAAGAATTTTTGCCAAGATTATTGGCATTTTTTGCCGAAGAGTATTTTTGAAGAAACCATTCGTTTTGCCGAAGAGTATTTTTGAAGAAACCATTCGTTTTGCCAGACACATTGATCAAAAATTAAAAAATCCATTGTTTCCGGAAAAAAAGGAAGTTTTTATTTTTGCGAAGAGCATTGCTTCAATAGTGACTAAAATTTTTCAAGCCCGTGCCACCCATATTTCATCATTGCTTTCATTTAGAGTTGCCAAACGCCCCCCGTACAAAAGGGGTGCTTCTATATTTTGATATTTATAACATCCAGTGTATCCCAGAAAATTTTATGCAAATTCCCAAATTTGAAATTTTTCCCCGTTTGAAAATAAAACTTAGAAGAGTGGGTGCCCACCTAGCCGGTTCATTCGTTGGCCACCCCTGCGCCCAAAAATAATTTTTAAGGTCATCATACATCAAAGCCAGCACCGTGGGTTCAGAATAACGCTATACACAAGCTCTAATTTTTTTAATCATTATTTTCCAGAATCCATGGCATATACAATCCTTATTCAGGAAGTCCTTTTATACAGAAAAAAAAAAAAAACTCACTCTGATCTGTCAGAGAGAGTTACCCATACCTCCCATGGGTAGGCCCTGCCTGCCTGCCTCTTGTTTATCCAGCCGCCGTAACTCGCTGAAAGAAGACACGGCAGTAGTCGGTATTTCCTGGCTGGCACGGGCTGGTACGGTTTTTTTTTTTTTAGTTCTCTCCCCTCCTATACAAAAAACTACGCATTCTTCGAACTCGAGAGAACGCAGCATGAATAAAAGCAATGTGTACATATAGAATAGGCCACGGGCTAATCACGAAAATATAATGAATCGCCTTTTTTTGTTTAATGAAAGGTGAATGCCATATTGAAGAGAGATGGACGATTGACTGGACACATATACACAGTAGTGGCCACTCCCTCAAAAAAAAACCGAAATGAACCGGTTCCGAACGATACAAGAGCGTGACATAAAGCGAAAAAAATACAGAAAAAAAAGTGTAATTAATTTAACGTGAGCGGACAAAACACTCCATTATCATATCTGTTATTCATCTCGTGCATACCGATTTATGAGAGATTAGAAAACCGAATAACAACAGCGTTCTTGAACCGCGGACTGGGAATTTCCCAGTGGTCCGCGAAATTCCGCTAATTCATATATATAGCCACTGCATAATTTTAGATTTAATGAAATACCATATTGTTTTCTACTTGGAATTCAATTCTTTGTCGTAGCTTCCTTAGCAGCTCTGAGAATTATTTTTCCCATTATTTATCGTTTTTGATTGATGCATTGTAATATTGTAATGAGCTAAGGCTCACAAATATAAATATTCAATTCAAAATCAAATTTTTTCCATTATTAAAGGTTTTCTCCCAATTATTGATTTTTGCTGGTGCTCAAACTATTTTAACCATTTATGCCGATTCCCAAATCATTTATGTTTTTCTTTTCCGGTCTTTTTCAACTTATTTCTCCCATTTATTTATTCTCTCACCGTTTTTTTGGAAATATTCAAATCATTTTTTTTGCCAGTCTACAAATGATTTCTCCCATTTATTGATGTTTTGCCGGTCCTCAAAATCATTTTTTCCAATATATATTTTTTTGCTTATCCGTACGTTAATTATTTCTCCTATTTACGGCATTTTCTGCCGGTTCTCAAATCATTTTTCCTATTTAAATTTTGCCAGTCTGCAGATTATTCCTCCCATTTATTTATTGTGTGTCTTCAAATTATAACCCACCCCCATTTATTTTTTTTTTTCCGGTCTGCAAATTGCAAATTATTTCTTCTATTGACGATAGCTTTCGAAGGTCCTTAAATCATTTCTTTCAATTTTTAATTTTTGCCTGTCCCAAAAATAATTTTACCATTTACCTATTTTTTGCCGGTCTGATTGTATTAAGAATATGTTCCAGCCCATTTTCAAGTTGTCTCGGAAGAATATAACGCAAACATTTGGTCGTAAATTGATCTTTGGCGGGCTGATGTCCCGGTTTCATTTTAACCCTCTCACAGGCACTGACGAGATATCTCGCCTCTTTAAAAGCCTTTATATTTCAGCGCTGACAAGCCCAAATATTTTGTAAAGCGGATTTATCTAAATGGACCACATTTTCCTATCGCCTTTATTTTCAACTTACTGGAAATCAGAAACCAATTTCATTAAAAAAGAAGACGATATTTTTAAGAGGGATGGCCATTGATGGTCATCCTACTACGTGACTTCACTTTTTGTGATGGAAAATAAATATAAGTAAAACATTATGTCACCTGATGCTGAGAAGTGGCTTCGTCTTATGAACCTGCACGTCACACACGGGGCAAAACTTGTTCGTTTCCAGGTACTTCACGATGCAAGCCCGACAAACTGAAATCATAAGAAACAAAAAAAAAATCATTTAGATTCTCACATCAAGCGAATCTATGACAATATTGATGATGAATGATATTTTTGGAGGGGCGGGGGGGAATGCTCACTCAACCATCAATCAATACTCACAGGAATGCAGGCATTCCACGATGGTCGTTGCATCGACAAAGTACCCATCACACAATACGCAAGTGAAGTGCGGGTTCAAGTCCACCATTTTGAGACGACGAGCCGGTCGATTCATGTTGTTTTTAGCTCTCTTCGTATCTTCAAAAACTCGAAAGATCTGAAAAATACAAATTTGAATTTAAAAATATGTTTTTTCGTTACCACATTGCTATGTGAGAGTGTATTGCTTAAATATTCAAACACGTGAACATCGACGATACGCAAAGCTCAAAGAATAGAATAATAATAATATACGAGCGGCTTAATGTAGTGACGTAAGTTCCACCCAAATTATCGCTCCGCGTATCAGCGATGAGCAAATGTTTCGTAAGTGTTCATTTTTGCAACGTCGTCTCCTGGTACACGACGCGTACATTCAGTTCTCTATATAACAAAAAAGATTACGAAAACCTATTTTCCCCTCTGAAAGTGATTTTGATATTCTGTAGTATTTTTATTTCAAAATATTTTATTCATTTATTTATAACCGAAATAGGCCGTAGAAAAGGAAGAGAATGACTTTCAATAATTTAAGAGCAGCGGTTCTCAACATTTTCTGACTAGCGGAGCGCTTTTCAAAGGTATAACTTAAGGCGGCACCCTTCAGACCTGTTTTTATTTATTAATCAAATTTACTGATCTATTTTACTTTCCTCGAGCTGCTGCGGAGCCCCTGGGAAGTGCACATGGAGCACCGGTTGAGAACCGTTGTTTTAGAGGGATGTACGCACAAGGAGAAATATTAGAATTTCTCTCACTGAAAATTCTCATTGCTCTTTATTGATCATATTTTATTCATCAAGGCTTTTTCTCAGAAAGCTTGAGTTTACATAGAAAACAATTTTCGTTAAAAAAAAACGGTGTTTTTGATTAGAAATACAAAAATACAATACATGTCGTTAATATCCGAACTGTTCAGAGACAGAGATAGCTGGCTTTTCTTCTCAGCCCAAGATATCAAAGAGACAGATATTTTTTGGATATTATGCTGAGGTGAACTCGGAAAGAAAAGTCATCTTGTCTCCGCCGGGATCGCGACAAGAGGGCTTGGGTTCGAGAGTCCCGGCGGAGACAAGATGACTTTTCTTTCCGAGTTCACCTCAGCATAATATCCAAAAAATATCTGTCTCCGTGTTCAGAAACATTTTCAAAAACGCATTCTTGAATCCTTTATTGAGAAAATTATGCGAAAATCCATTGTGTGTGTGTGTCTGTGTTGAAAAATTCGAAAACCAATTCAAATCAAAAACATTGTTTGAAAATATATTTTCCAGTTCATCAACTGTATGAAGTTTAAAAGTTCTTTTCTCAGTTTATGGACATTGAAAATGACCGCACAAAGGTTTCTGATTGGAAAACGATTATTGCCCAGAATATTTCAAAAATCACAACTTGTTCATAGAGAACCCCCCCCCCCTTTTTTTTTAAACGAGAGCAATGATGAATTCATTTGTTAAATCATTGTTGGAGTGTTACCTTTTCCCTGAAGCATTATTGAAAAATCCAATTTTTCCCTGAAGGTAATGCTGAAAAAATTATGAAAGAATTCTTTTTTTTCCCCGAAAGCTTTGTTGAAAAATCCAATAGTTTGCTAAAAGAATTCTTAAATGAAACTCTTTTTTTTAAATTGAAAGCGTTGTTGGAAAATCAATTGTTTGCAAAGACCACTGTTAAAGAATTTATGTTTTAACCCTTTACCAGATTATGAAAGTGGAATAGAAAGAAAACGATAATAAATGTAAGTAAAATAATGATCATTTAAATTATTTGGTAGGTCATTTCAGTTCTAATTAGAGATAAAAAGTTGAAACAAACACTGTTTTTACACAATAACAAGTTATCTAATCTCGGACTCGTAACTACCCCGTCTCAGTAGATAAAGTGTTAATTGAAAGCATTGTTTGAGAATTGAATTTTCTAATTGAAAGCATTGTTTGAGAATTGAATTTTCTAATTGAAAGCATTGTTTGAGAATCCATTTTCTGCTAAAAACATTGTTGGTGATTTCATATTTTTTGTAGCATCATGGTTATCTGCAAACGGGGAAGGGGAAGTGGGTTCATAGCCCATTCGCAACGTATTTTGCTTTTATGCTGCTACGCTAACCGCTCGATATTTGGGACTTCTGCTCTCAATGGTTGGGGAAAGCTTTTTGTTTTTTCGCCGATGCATTATTCATTGCATTAGATCATTGTTGAAAAATACGTTTGTGTTAAAATACACACGGCATGGAAATCCCTTTTTGTTTAAGAATTAGTTTTTGCCGAGAATATTTTAGAACACTTTTACAAAAGTATGAGTTATCATTGAAGAATACTGTTATATATTTTTCCGGAAAGCATTGTTTTAAAAATCCATTGTTGTCGATCCACCGATGTTGTTTAAAAATCCATTTTTGAAGAATGTTTTCAAAAAAGTACGGATCATTCTGAATTAATTTTTTTTCTCATAAAAAAAACATTGCTAAAATATTAATAACTTATGAAGAATATTTTTTACAAGAATGGGTCCTCGTTAGAGAATTTTTTTACTCCAAAAGCATTATTATTATTTTTTTAAAAACATTATTTTCAAAAAATATTTCTTTATAATAGTGAGGATTATTATCAAATTTTTGACCGCATTTCCAATTCATGGCCGAATTGCAAAATTTTCATACATATCAGAAGTTTCAAGAAATGGCTATTAATTTAGCATATTTTTCGTTGCAATTTATCTAAATTTCCAATTAATTACTTTTTTATTATCTCAATTTAATTAAAATAATGATCAATTATAATTTTGGGAATTTCATATTATCTGGGATAAAAAAATTGTGAGGCTGATTTCTCAATGTGTTCACCTGTTCCTATCCTCCAAGTCCGGGATTACACTATAGAAGTTTCATAAAAATTCATTTATAAAACTTTAAAAAATTCAGCCAATAAAGTTATTGGTCACATTCTAGTGCGAATACAGCCGATAGGCTTATTGGTTGCATTTATCGAGCTTTGTAAATGAACTTTTATGAAACCTTTTATAGTGTAATTCCAGCCTTACTTTGCACTTTCTAAAATCGGAAGAATGCCTACTTCATAAAAAAAAAGAAGATAATAATAAATACTATGGCACTCATTAGGCTTTTTAATTTCCAAAAAATGTCGTTTCGTAAAAAAATTTGCATGAAAATTGCTTGAAAAATTTTGGAAACAAAACGTTGCGCAACTGCAACAACGTAAGTCAAAAATTGATTATTGGGGAATTAATTTTTTCCCAAAAAAAAACATAGGTAAAAAATCGTATATTGCCGAGAGCATGTTTGATCATTTGTGGAAAATACATTTTTTTCCCCGCGAAAGCATTTTTCAATACGTAATCGATTTTCGCCAAGAGGACCGTTAAAGAGGAAAAAAAATCTCGTGCGTGTCTACGTTTAGTAGTTTACCACGGTCCAAGTTGATGAACGGTATTTTCCATCAAGATTTGCAAATTACAGTCGATCCCGCTTATAATGTTTTCCCGCTTCGTACGGCTTATTTTCGTGGTTTCAACTCTGGCTATTACTCATTCAAAATTTCCCGTTTAAAGCGTTTTGCCGCCCACACGTTTTCCCATGAAGATTCTTTTCGAAAAACGTGAAAAAAAAAACAATAATAATAATAATAACAATTAAAAAATCAAGGCCATTCGATCACTCAGATCAATTCCCAATAAATCAAATTCACTGCATATTCCATCACCAATCCTCATCCACAAGACGAAAATAAACGCCACCAACACCACAAAACGCGCGGAGAACACACGCATCGGCAACATCCCCAAATTCAAAAAAAAAAAAAGAACCACGCCCACGCATCCAAAAATTTCAAGAAAAGAAACAGAATCATTATCATGTAAAAAAAAAAAAAAAAAGCGGGGGGGGGGGGAAAAACGAAAGAATCATAATAATAAATAAAACCCGGGATATACATATATTCAATCTCTCGAAAATGTCTTTTCGCTTGGATTTTCATCCCAGAACGAGAAGAAAGAAAGATTCAGCCGCGATAAGAAAGGGAGGAAAAGAAAAGCAAAATCTCTTTTCTTGAGAAGAAGCGATGGCGGCTTCTCCAGAGAGGAGAGAAGGCAATGGTCTGGAGGGTGCTTCTCTCATTCTATTTTCTTATACACAAAGAATTACACAGCGAAGAAGGAGGCATCAAGTGAACAACAACGAGAAAAAAAAAGCACGGGGAAAAGCAAAAGAAAAAAAAGCTTCTTATTTTTCTTTTCCTATCGCAAAGCACCGCTTCTTCTCCTTCAGCTTTTTCTTATAAGAAAAGAAACCGGTTCTTTTTTTTTTCTTTTTCCTCCGTGTAAAAAAACTCAGTTAATGCCTCCCGGTCTGTGTGTGTTGTCAACAGCTGAGGTCGTGCACGAACTATTCAAATTTCAGCCTCGCGCTTCTCACGAACGAAATATATATGCATGCGGTTATTACAGACAACAACATTGCGTATGCATAGCGTACGCCGTGTAGTACACGAAAAATAAAAAAAAATCTATGCAGGAGTTTGAATTTTTTCCTTCAAAAACAAATACAGTCAAACCTCGTTAATGAGTCACTCTCGGGAGAGCAAAAACATGACTTGATAAGCGGTGTGACTCGTTAAACGGAGTAGGCCGTAGCTGTGCCAATTCCTGCCTGAGGGTAATTGGGACTTCCAAAAAGTGATCCGGTAAGCGGAGTGACGAAAAAAAATGATCCATATTAATAATAATACGATTGAATAATCGACGTTTGGTGGACTCTTGTCTACAACAGCGAGTAACTCCCGCTATAAGGAGTTTTTCTCAATATTTTTCTTTCTTCTTTGTTTCTGCTACTGATGAAGGAACTTCATATTGTTCCGAAACGCGTATAGCCGTGTTCGTTTTGGAATTTTGGGTACACCCAAACGTCGATTATTCAATCGTACTATCAAACCCAAAAGGTAATCTATTTCCATATTAATAATATTTTCTGACTGGGACTTCATAGACCCCCCCCCCTCTTTTATTAGTTTGCATGGCGATCTGGGGAAGGGAGGGGGCTGGGATTTGTCAAGCCCTGCACTACATTTACCTGCAACTTTCAAGAGCTTAAATCCTAAATTTTAGAGCAGCTTGACCTAATTCAAGATTTATCTATTTCAGTTTCAAGAGAGGAATTCCTGTAAGCTTCGGACAGCTCAACTTGACCTAACTGGTCCTTGCGTCAATAAAATCTAAATCCAATCCTAAATTTACCAATTTTAGAAATTTAAGATCGCCTGAATTTTTCTATATCAGTACTCCGCAAAGTAAGTGACATCAATCCTTGAGAGAGGCGATGAAATGGATGAGGGGACAGTGGCGGCATTCTCTAATAAGCACAATATGTGTGGTGGTGTTTCACAATTTACGGTCGCTGAATATCTTGTTAAAGGACCCGCGGGAACATTTTGATGTACTATTATTGCATGAAGGAAACAATCAGTGCTGTAAAATCGTAATTTATTCTATTGTCGATTTTGATGAAATAACTATACGGGCAGCACTAAAGCGAGGAAAGCAAACTGGTTGCCTTTGGGAGCGTCATGTCTCACACATGGTGTAATTGATCTTATCTTCGCCCCAGAGTTTCACATATGTGTGCCATAGTCCCCACAAAGGCGGGCTGACAGGGCCCGATACCATTACCACCCATTTTTTGTTTTTTCATGCTATAAATTCACTGTAGAAGGGACCGTGAAAAGTCTGGCTTGCGGGGGACTGTCAAAGATCCTAACCTTACCTAAGGGACCCTGCACTCGGATGTGGGAGTCATGATGTGCACTCTCAGATGCAATGGTTTTAAATTGCTTTTAATGATTCTTTTTTAATTTGATTCACACATTTGTGTAACTCCAATGGTCCTAAAAAAGACAACGAACCCAAATTATGTAATTAACTTCTTTTAAATAATTGAAACTTTCTTTTTAAGGGGCATTTTCACGTACAACAAACACAAATCAATCAAAAAAAAGAATTTTTTTAATAGCCAGTTATGATTTAAAGGTGAGATAGATTATAATTCTTGAATACTTTTAAACTGCTATCATAATTTTTTGAACTTCAAATGATTACTGGCAGACCTTCTAAATGAAGGGTACTCAGGATCGACAAAAGCGATGAATCAGGGGAGTTTGGGGTGCTTTCGGTGGTCAAAACCCCTCCACATCCCTCTCTATTTGCTGAGTAGCCTTCCTTTTTTTCCCCAGCTAAGACATACATACATTTAGCTAAGTGGCCCTTTGCTACGTTCCCCATGAATTAAAGGCATGTTTAAATTGATTTCATCAGCGTTCTTCATTTATATTCGGTGCATGGTGGAAGAGAAAGTTATCATATGCACCTGAAGCGTTTGGATAATGATCGCTGCGTTCAAGCCTTATCTCATGAATAAAGGGGGAAAAGATATTTATACCATATAATACAGAATGATTTTGGGCTATACGGTAGTCTCTCGAAACTTCGAGGTTCTGGATAATCCGAGGTGCGTGTTATTATGTTTTCTCGGAAAACTCCTTCTCTAAATCTCTCTTTTTTTCTTTTCTTTTTTTTTTTTTTGCGAAGAACGTATTTGTATCATTTTATCTCACTATTCCGGTGAATGGAACGAGAGAAATTTCAGTTTAATGGGGGAGGGGGGGGGGGGCTTTCAATGGAGCATCGGACCAGAATTCTTCACAAGCCCTTCCATAGTAAATTCAAAGTGGGGAAAATACCACTCGTATCAAGCCCCAGAGCTGGGGCTCCCTGTCAGCGTCCCTTATAAAAGAGACCATGGGTCTTGCCAGTTGTGTAATGAATTAAGTAGCTTAATTAACGACAAAAATGATAAGAGTAGTTATCCCCCACCCCACATATAATATTGTGTTATATTATTTTCCGCATAATCCGATTTTTCTGTAATCCAAGGTGGTCTCGGTCCCGTTCACCTCGAATTATCGAGGGATAAGTACAAGCGACAACGTTAGAAAGGTGATAATCATGGTCCCTACATTGATAGCAATGCAGCAAAATCTTTTCCAACTGTACGGAAGGTTCGGTGAGAGATATTGTTTGTGGGAGCTAGCTCCCGGGTGTCGAAAGTCAATTTTTTTTTTCCTTTCCCGTAGCAATGTAAATATCGATACAAAATAAATATCCATGTTTATCTCGTAGTTTCGCTCGACATGAAACGAAATAAACGTCTGTTTTCTCTTGCCCCGAGGCATCTCTTACTGTTTTTTTTTACACAATAAATTTAACAAAAATGAATTTTATTTGTTGAAAGAGCGTTCTCCAGAAGGTGCGGTCAAACTAATGATAATCCTTCACGGAGTCCTTAATGGATGTCGTACATTGATGTGTTCAGGTAGGTAGCTCCGGAGGAAAAGGTCTGGTGGGTTTTGTCTGAAGAGCGCGCAGAACGAGCCATAGATCCCTCACGCCCACCATCCGGGATGATTCGTATTTAGAATTTTTCCCATAAATACATCGATGAAAATATCGATTGAATAAATACATCGATTGCGACCCCGAGTTGCGCAACAAAAATCATTCTTCTTCAACTGTCATCCCCTCTATTTCAGTGTTTCACAACCTGGTGGTCCGCAGGCAGACTTGATGAAATTATTCAAGAGTTCATTGAGGGAAAATAAAATTCGGCTAACTGGAATCTTATATGATGAATGTTATTATGAGATGAATATTAATTATAATTTTTGCCGTAATTAACATATTAATATGGAAACGCTATGTGTGTGTGTATTCACGACTATAGTAAATATGACAAATTCAAATAAATATCGCTGAAAAAAACGGGACAAATGGAAAAAAAATCGGAACAACGAAAATTACATTAATGTCTCGTAATACGGGACACAAGTGGTCCGTCAAATTGTTTCAGACATTTTACAGGTCCTTGTTTTCAGAAAGGTTGAGAAACACTGCTCTATTTAATCGGTAGAGTTCAGAATCTCCGTGAATATATGAGAATCCACGTAGTATAAGGCATGTTTATGGGTAATTTCATTGTCAAAATGTTAAGATTTAACATATGCAGCATAAGTAACAGGGCTGTGGGGGTTTTATTGGCGAAACGTTGATCCTAGATGCACAATTCCAATTAGAAAAAATATCCAAATAATGTGCAGAACTCACTTCAGACCCCAAAATATTCATTTTGCAAGGGTTTGTGTAGTTATATAAAATGAAACTAACTTTTTATACCCATTTAAAACGTTGCGATGCTCACTGCGCTATTCGAATGCGAAAAACGGAGGGAAGGTTGGAAAAAACAACAGCGTGCAATGCAGATAATATGGTTTACCCGTATTGAACGTTATTTTTTCCCCAACTTTCATCCGTTTTTCGAATATACGACTCAGAAACGCGGAATCTCGTTGTTGTTGGCATCGAAAGAGACACGGCAACAACTTTTCAATTGGGTTCTTGAGCACAGGGTGTCCGTGTATATATACATACACGTTTTATATTTTAATAACTACACAAACCCTTGCAACATGAATGACATATTTGAGTACTGCACCTTATTTGGATACTTTTTCTCATTGAAATATGCTTCTAGGATCAACGCGGTTCACCGGTAAAATACCATACGCCCTGTCACCTATGCACCCTCCATAATACTGGGCTGGGCAAACCCCAGGTTAGTATGGCGACTAAAAAATTGGTATTGGCTTCTAAAAATCTCTTTGTGTAGTTACTAAATTGTAAGCTGAGAGAAGCACAAATTGTTTGGAATTTATAGCAGCATATCTCTATCCAACATGAAAACATGAGTCACTACGGCCTGAAAAAAATCGAAGTGAAGCATTATTTCGAGCCTTTTTCTTCAGGTAATTTTTTTTTTATGCCTAGATTTTTCATTTGTCTAACCCTGATATAATCGATCCCGCTTATAACGTTTTCCTCTCTTAGCACCACTTATTTTCGTGGTCTCGACTGCAAGTAATTCTCATTCAGATTTCCCATTTAAAGCGTTTTTCCGCTTACAACGGGTTTTTTTTTCCGAAAAAAGTTAACAAGCAAGATCCACTGTATTTTACGAATACATATCAGTCAGTGTGAAAATTCACTGTATATTGCAATGCGTTCTTCGAAAGGACCAAACAGTTGTACTTCTCATTCCGTCAAGGGTATTAGACATGATTTTTCCAAGAACAGACTCAGTCTACATGTTATACTGTATATAATCCCTTGATCAAAATAATAAAAAACGCATTAACGACAGGTAAAGTGCGTTCGCGAGCACGTCCTTGACTTGTTCCGTTGTCGGTTAATGGGGGTGAACCAACCATAGCTTTCATACCATGAGCAAAGCGACCTTCTCGAGCGTCATCATCAGCAACAGAGAGAGAGAAAAAAAAGACACTGTCAGTAACCTCGCTTTTTTGCTTTCTGCAGCGCTTCCAGAATGGATCAATTCCCACAACAGGGGCGGGCGGAAAACGCACCACTAACGCCACACATTGAAAAAAAAAACCCCGATTCTTTACTCTTTTCTCTTAAAAAGAAAAAATATATATATATCGACGCCTTTTCCTAGGATTCACAAACATAAATTTCGAGAAAAGAAAACTTCATTAATATAAAGCAAACATTGCTTTTTCGTGTGATGATGACCGCCCATTGCAACTATTGACACTTACGTGTCATTCGTGAATTAATCTTAGAAGAGAACCCTCAGAGCGACTGCCGAAATAACAATGTGTTTTTCAACAATAATATTATATTCACACAATAATTATAATGGAAATACTTCAAATCATTTTAAAAAACTTAACTAAAAAATGTTTTCCTCCGTATTTGTTCAAACAATGTTTCCTGAAAAATACGGGTCATGGATCCCTTTTTTTCCCGAATATTTTGGTGCATCCAATTGCATATTGAACTTATTTTGTATTCAATTTGTAGTGCAAAAATTCTTTAAAAAATTCTATGAAAATCCTGTACAACGATTTATATTATGTAACAATATTACTCTATTCCCCCCCCCCCCAACTATCGTTATACAAGCGTTTCACTGAATAAGATTGATTATTGGGCCGCCAGGAGGCTAGAGCTCTACAAGCCTCTCTCTTGTGCAAGAGGCATCTAAAAGTGACCGGAATTTTTTTTTAAGAGGTTGAGGGATGGAACGTCACAATTGCACTGCCATAGCTAATAAAAAAGATATACATAATATATATAATTATATCGTTTTTATATCGCCCCTTCTTCAAAATATTTTTCTACTCATCACCCTGCAACTCAAGCCAACCCATAAGATCCTATATTGAATCCAAAACTTCTACCGGCTCCTGCACCTTTCCCGGGAACAATATTACTCACTTTGAAAAAAAAACACCTATTTCGACCACGCATTTGTATTTCTGTTTCCATATGAGCTTGATAGGCATAAAGTCGGTGCACACTAGTTTTTTCTCAAACTATTTTGTTCCAATTCGCTATCAAGTGACCCAGACAACCTTTTTTTTGTTAAGGCAATGGTGTTTTTTTTTTCGTGACTTTCTCATTTTTATTATTCAGTCGAAAAACGTCCAGGTCGTTGCAGGCCTTCAGTTTTACGGGTCAAATTTAATTACTATTATTTTATTTTTTAAACCAGAAAACCGCCCCTGAAACTTGTAATTCACTATCAGGGCGTAAGCAAAGGGGGGAGGGGTTTAGGGTTCTAACCCCCCAAGCCGAGATTATAATGTTATTAATGTTCCTGCAAACATTAAGATTATAATGTTTGCAGGAAAAAACGTAAACCCCCGAGAAAAAATATTGAACCCCCCCCCCCCGGGAAAATTCAGCGTACGCCTATGGCTATCAGTCCCATCTGTAAGGGCTTGTAGTATAATATCAACGGCCTTTCTCAATGAACAAATTAAATTCCACCAATAATGTTTGTGATCACATCGCTGAAATCGCGGAAGCTGCGAGTAGGATCACCAATAATGAACGACTCAACTAGACTCTACCGGTGCAGGGGAAAACTACACAACACGAGTTCTGTTCCCATTATACTTATTTTTTGGAAACCCCCTTCATATGGGCAGTGATTTTTTATCTAGACTCTAGACCAGCGGTTCTCAACCTTTTCTGACTCGCGGAGCCCTTTTCAGCGAATAATTTCTCTAGCGGAGCCCTGTTTAACTCGAGAAGCCCTTTTTAGTATATTATTTATATAGCGGTACCCTTTAGGCCTCTCTTTTGTTTGTTTATCAAATTTATTGATTTATTTCATTATTCTCGAGCACCGGTTGATAACCGCTGCTCTAGACCATAGTTTCCCAACCTTTTTTGTCCCAGCTCCCCCTTCTCCAGAAATGTTTTTCTCCTATCGCCCCCCAACGTAATCTAACCCATAGGATCCTATGTTATACCCGTAGCTTCTACATCCCCCGGAACTTTCCATCGTCCACGTTGGGAATCACTGCTCTAGACTCATGATTTTCAATTATCACTCATAAGAGGACCCCTTATTCAAACCGTTATCGAATACAGAGAAGCGATCACCCCTTCCTCCCGTTTATTCGGAAACTAACGTTCTAGATGATATAAGTGAGAGTGTAGGGCCTAAACAATATGGATCTTAATGTTGTGCTTTTTTTGTTGATATTATTTTCCAACTTCCACTAATGGTCATGTTTCGAATCAGGAACCCGATGGGTTTCACAGGGATCCAACCCAGACGCCTGGGACGATTCTTATTTTTTTTACAATAGAAATTCCCTATAGGGGGAAGGCGTGAAAAATCCGGCCAGGGAGAGGTGCTGACAAAGATTCCAGTCTATGGTCCTAGCTGTAGGATTTAGGGGAAAGGAGCTATCCACAACTTCAAAGGAAAAGGGTGACGGGCGTGGGGTAGCTTGGACCTCTTCGGCTGCCCAGGGACTGCCCAATCACTTCGGATATCCAATCACCCCCGTACGCTCTGGACAGTCAAAGATAACGTGAATCCGTAACCGCCACAACTGGTAATCCTTTCACAGATGTGCAGGAAGCCTTTAGAAATTCGAATTCCACAGGACCATATCCACTATCCGTGAACTATCTTCTCAACATGCCAATGGCCGCCAAAGCCATCATTCTTCCATATGCTCAGTTTTACAGTTCTAACTTCAGCCAGAATAACAAATTACGATTATTTTTTTTTTTACACCTCTATGGATCATTGACATCACGAATATTTACTGATTTCCTCGCAAAACACTCTGTACCATTCAAACGGGGGCCTCTATCCATCTTAAACCATAGGTCGGATTACAATATAAACGGCTACAATGAAGAAAAAAAAAATTGTATTATCAAGCAAATCAGGCACTATATCTAAGTATAATGTGCAATGTGTGGCATGATCAAACCCCGTAACTTCTCAAGACTTCAACAAAAAAAAAGGGGGGAAGGGTGTCACTAGAAAAACTACCAGAAGCAGTGTATATAGTATTAATACCACACTGGAAGGATGTCATAAAAGGTAGGGGGGGGGGGACGGTGCTTTGACCCCATTGCGACTGAGTACACGATACATCTCGGCTGTATATGTGTGATTCTCCCAGTCTTCTTCTTTTGGTTGACTCTTCCGCACATCATTTCTTATTGCTGAGTTTTTTTCCCACGGTCCACACCACGAAATTTCCCTCCCTCCACTTTAACCAAGAAAAAAACCCTCTGTAATATCCCCCCCCCCCTACAAGAGAACGGCTCAGAGGAGGGAAGAAGTGCTATAGATACACAGTATAATCTACAGCGCATAGTAGGGCAAGGGCGCGATTCCCTCCTTCCCCTAGACACCTATATTAAAAAAATGCTGGAAAGGGGGCTGCGTATGGTGAGGCTGAAAGAACGGCAGCGATTGGTTCGTACAGGGTCTGGGATTACAGCGACGGCATGCAATGTGTATATCCCTTCATTTTATATCTATAATGTATCATAAATATATATATATTTCTGAATAATACGTGAACCAGAAATAATTCGTCAATTGGACCGTGCAACATATGTTCGCTTCTCCACGGTCGACACGTGCTACTCGTTGAATGCTATTTTGAAAAATAGATAGTCTCATTAAAAAAGGATATACAGAATTCATGCTCACAACCCGCGGGCTAAATGTGGTCCTCTGAGTCATCTGATTTAGCCCGCGACCTCAAACCTAATTTTGCAAAAATTGACAAACATTCCCAGATCATTTAAGAGACCGGCGGCATATTTACAAAAAGCGCATGGGCAAACGGGCACTGAAATTGGCTTCTTTTTGTATTATAGGCACGGGGTCTCTGCCCTCCGCCTCAAAGAACACCATATACCGTATAGAGGGGCCCCCCAAAAAATCCATATTTGTCTAGGGCCCGAACTTATGGGAACAAGCCGCTTAGTGAACACCGTGTCCCCCCCCCCCCCCGCGCACATCCTGAAGAAGAGGATCTAGGCTGGGATCTTTTGCAGGCCCCTTTATAGTGAATTTGTAGCGCATAGAGAACATAATGAGAATCGTCCCGGTCTCCAGGGCTGCAGCCTTGTTGGCCCTACCCTTGTGGAAGCCATGACCGTGGCACAGTTCCAGATCACTCAAACGGCCCGCGGCACAGTTCCAGATCACTCAAACGGCCCGCGGCACAGTTCCAGATCACTTAATTACGTGGCGTGTCACACGTTTTCAAATGAATGAAGTGGCTCACTCTCTCCTAAAGATTGAACACCTTTGATACACAGCATTTATGAATGAACGGTTTATAAGGAAACACACACCTAGTGGATCCTTTATAATATTTTAAAATACCGTGTCAAGCGTGAGAATCTTAATGAGAATTAATGAACAGATGGGGCCACGAAAATAAGTCGTACCAAGCGGGAAAACGCTCTAAGTGGGAACATTATAAGCGGAATCGACTGTAAAACGGAAGGCTATTTATTATTCACGAAAAGAGAAGTAATAAATTGCAAAATGTCGTAAGAGCAAATGTCATTTTTGGCATTGCCATCATTTGTGTTTCTTTGGTGAGTCACGTGACACGTAATTTTCGGTGATTTTTATGAGAAACACATTGTGTGTGTCTGCCAAATTTGTGATTTCTAGTAGCTGACAGTCCAACGAAATGTTTACCCGTTAATGTTCGAGTAGACTTCCAAATTTCATGTAACCCATTCGCTCCGTGTCTGTAATATCTGAACGAATATAGTCCCAGACCGAAATGAAAGGGCTTGAAAAATTTAAAAAAATGAACCAATTTTTTTAGGAGCTAGGCATTCTTAGGCCTTACAGCCGATTTAAAATGATGGTCTATTTTTTTAAATTTATACAAAAATTGCCCCGTTTCGGCTCTTCAATGGGGAGCCGTTATTCGTGGTCAGAATTCACACGAATGAGTCGTGGAGGGGTGATGTTTACATCTGGTCGTCCGAAGAGTTCGCCTTTGTATTTGCTGCGTCCGAGTGGTCTTTGGATGCGAAGGGTCTATTTCTCGACTTTTACGAAATTTCATGACCCCCCCCCCCCCATTCTATTTTGGTACACAACACAATATCAGGAAATTCTGACTTGCCTTTAGCATAAGCCAGTTAGTGGTTCTCATACCTTTCCCTTGGCCCTTAAAGCAGAACGCTTTGCATTGTTCTGCAACGAACCCCCAGCTGATTGAAAATGTTCTGCGGAAAAAATTCTTATAGAGTTTTCCACATAGAGAAGAGTCCTTTTCTTGAAATTCTTACTTATAGATTCTTCTGCAACGAACGTCGCGGTTTTTGACATATTCTGCTTTGATGCCTTTGTCCTTGTTTATCCGCAAAGAAAATAATAATTTATAATCAAAATAATCAGAACAGAAAATAATCATTTCAAAGCACTGAAAAGGAGCCAACAACTCATCGCGACCCTCTCAGGAGCCGCAAAGCTCATTTTGAGAACCACTGGTACAGGTGAATACAGAGGAGGGCATGTTGTCGCACTCATATTGCTCACCGAATAAGCTAAGCGAGATGACACGAGTGATCCCTAATTGCATATATTACCCCACACAATATTTCTATTTTGTATATATTCCATCAAATCCACCGGAGCGAGTGAACTCAACCCAATAAAACCGATGGTGGCTTCTAGTCCGCAAGTTATCAAACCCATTTGCTCATCAATAAGGTGTTAAGCGAGATGACTCGCGCCTTATATTCTATATTTCACAATAGCATTCTCATTTCGTTCGTTTTTTGTTGTATCCTGTGTATATAATAATATGACAAGTGCAAGATAACAGATGAGATGGCATGCCCCCCCCCCCCTCCAATTGCTTTTAAAATATACCTCCATCCTAATATATGTAGATTCATCCCATCGCGACGGTACCCAATTGTCCGGGGAAAATATGCTGTAAAAATCTTGTATGTTATGTTGTTGTTTTTTCCTAGTTCTGGCATTCATTCATTCAGAGGAGGGCATGCCCCCACCCATCCTGCAAAAAGGCCCTACGCTGTCCTACACAGTGAATTTACAGTACGAAAAAAAAATAATCGTGCCGGGCCAGAACCCTGTCAGTCCCACTCTTTTGGGGGAAGAGGCTATGGGGTGGCATTTCGGTATAGGGCTGACAGGACTCTAGCCCGGGTCTCCAAGGCAGAATATTTTCCATTGTTCTGCTACGAGCCCTTAGCTGACTGGAAAATCGAGGGGCTGGTTCAATACGGCAAAAAAAGTTACGTTATAAATTAGCGGTTCTCAACCGGCACTCCGCAGCCACTCGAAGAAAAAAAAAACATTAAATTTGAAACATTTTTAAATACTAAAAAGAAATCAGTAACTATGATGAATAAATAAAAAATCCCCCCCCCCATACAAATTATATACCTGAAAGGGCTCCGCAAGGCAAAAAAGGTTGAGAATCGCTGCTATAAATTTGGAGTAGGCCTGCCGAAGATCTCAGCATAGGGGCCCGGCTCCAGGATGTGGGGGCCCTGAGGAAATTACGCCAGACTAGAATTTGGCTTCCAGACTTGGCGTTTATCCCACAGATTAGAATCAGATCTCTCCGTTGATTCTATTTCTCTCGCATTAACGGCCTCGGCATCGATACGAAGATGAACTCATATCGACGACAACCATTTAAAAACAACATTAGCCCGAGAAACTCTTCGGTTGTCTCTGTAGTCAGACTGTTATAGAGGTCAGGGAAGAATGGCTTTTTAGGAATCGAAGAAGATTAGAAATAGATTCTATGATTGAAAGCCATCTCAGAAGCATGGGTGGACCCACCAAATTCCGAAGCTGCTCAACGGACAACATAACCTTGCCTTCTTGCTGGAACGTCGGTTTAACAAATCAAATAAATGTTATCCAAGGCTTGAAAAACCTCAGTCGTCAGAACGATTTAAAAAAAAATCAGCGTTGAAGCGTGTGATGACTAAATTGCAATCTGAGGACGACGCGAAATTTGTTGCGTTCCTGTCAGCATGAAGAAAAGATTTCCAGGGCCCAGCAAAACAGACAAAATGGGTATTTTGGACTTTTTTCAAGTAGTAATTTGTGCAGTAATAACATTTATGAAAAAAAAACTCAAGTTATCAACCGAATTTCTTAGGACCCGAAGTTATTTTCTTCGATTTTAAAACCCCTATTTCATCGACAATATTTGGAAAATTTTATTCACGTCATTTGAAAATGCTCGTTGGGCCGCAATTTCATCAGTTCTGGGGGTTTGAACACACACCACTGCCTAACGTACACATAAGTACATCGAAACTTTAGTGTGTGTACATAAAAAAAATATATACGGTATCCTGTAAGTCATGTGTTTCCCAAAGTGGGCAATGTCACCCCGTGGGGGGCGATGGGAAGGTCCAAGAAGTGTAGAAGCAAGCTACGGGTGTAACATAGCGTCCTATGGGTTAGCTTGAGCGATGAGAAATAAAAATTTCTGAAGCTGTAAAATTACCTATGCTGTAAGTTCTAATTCGGCCTCTATCTCAGCAACCGTAGAAGAATGGTTTCAATTTAAAAAAGGGCTCAAAATGTGTTCACTGTCAAAACTGGCGCAGGATGATTTTGAAAATACAGTGTGTCACAAAATAAAAAAATTAAATCCAATTAGAAAGTTGTTGCCCCATGTCTCTTCTGCTTTTTTTGAAGGGTAGTAACTCAAAATTTCTCGGAAAGAAAAATTTTGGGCCTCCCGAAGCCCCCCTCCAAAGGTCGATCCTGCGCACGCACCTGATAGCACGCACATATCGATGGTTTAATGCATAAATATGGTAACATTTCTTTTTGCAAAAATTGAGTAAGTGTGAAAAGGTGGAGTTGGAAGCCATAGTTCCAGATATTTTAATGCCCAAATGCGGTGAGTGATAAGTAGACAGGAAAGCTGAGTTTTTCCGCATTCACTGATGTTCTATGTCAGCGGTGCTCAACCAGTG
The DNA here is from genome assembly GCF_987345545.1 of Pholcus phalangioides. NCBI lineage: Eukaryota > Metazoa > Arthropoda > Arachnida > Araneae > Pholcidae > Pholcus > Pholcus phalangioides. Next base: position 30,184,255 of record NW_028301597.1, read on the forward strand.
CTCCGCGGCCGCTCGAGGAAAAAAAAGTGAAATTTAAAAAAAAATAATTATAAATATTTTTAAATAGTAAAAATAAATCAGTAACTTTGATGAATAATTAAAAAATTGGACTATATAGGGCTCTGCGAGTCAAAAACGATTGAGAACCGCTGAGCACTCTAAGCCATCGATATTTACTGCGGGGAGAATATGTTCTTGCGGAAAATACTCAAATCAACCAAGACTCCATACACAGCATTTCCTTCCGTGAAGTTTTCCACTGATCACAACAGCTAGAAATGGCTTCATCCGCCACTAAATCTGGTGGCCACCAATCCCAAGAAGAAAAAAAAAAAAAACTTCCGAAATATAAGGGAAGCCATTGAAAAAAAAAAACACTGAACAGATGCTCAGCCATCTTGCCGATCAAAGGTCCTGATAATTGTACAGAAACAGGGCCACACGAATCCGACAAATTATACACCACCATCATACAAAAAGATAAGAAAAAAACACCCATAGCAAAAAAAAAAGGCCCACAACGCATAATAGGAAAAAGCCTTGATGTGCTTTCTTTGGTTGAACGATGCTGCGGTCAACCTTCCAGCGGCAGCCAGTCATCATTCCCCCCCCCCTACTCTGGCACCAACCCATGGAAATAATTGGATTTCGCTTGTCGACCCTACTCTCTTACCCCCCTCTCCACTCAACATCACGTTCATTTCATCTCCCCCCCCCCCAACCTTCATGCATACAATACATGCTCGGGATACAGGAGGAGAAGGAAGGAGAGCGGCCAAGTATCGAGAATGAATGCCATGCAGGAAGGAAGAAAGGTCGTTCGCTGTTTTCATTCTCTCCCCCCCCGCAACCCTCACCACACACTCCCCGTTCCTTCATCCATCCATGGGATCCCACCAACGCCCTTCCCCCTACAATATGCAGGGGGTGAGAGGAGGAAGGGTATCCTTCCCCTACGCTCAGGATATCTACCGCGTTCCCCTACAGTCCTACACACCACCCCGCGCGGTTTTTTCCCCCTCTCTCTCCCGCGATAAGCTGTCACTCCACTCCTCCTCCTCTCTCTCCGTTCGTGCTCTCCCTCTCTCGCCTTTCCCAGCGAGCGTATTGTGTTCCGAGCGACGCGATTGGTCGTTTCCGCGATGACGTATGTCTCCCTCCTCGCCATCGACTCTCTCGCCTTCCAATCCCTCGGAGCTCTCATTAACTCGTGTGGAAGGATCCATCTTCCCCGTTGGCGCAGGGGGTGGATCGATGCTTTTCTCTCTCTCTCTCGTTCTTTCTACGCAACGCAGTTTCTTCTGTGTATGTTTCTCCCCCCCTTTCCCCCCTGCTCATTACCAGCTGACACAGCAAGCATGCATGTGTGTGCACACACATATAAGAGCACGGTGGAGGAGAGAGGGCTGGAGGGAAAGAGAGAACTAGCATGTACATTTATAAGGAAGGAGGAAAAACTACCAGGCGAAGCTAGTCGCAGGATGGTGAGTATACACACACATATACACATTTCTAAGGGGGAGAGAGGAGAAGGGACGTGGCATTTCTATCCATCTCTCTCTCCTGGCGCGACGAATCGCACACACTTCAACTAAAAACTCCGATATTGCGTGAGTTTCGTAGATGGCGGCGGCCCTCGAAGGGGACGGAAAGGGGCAAGAGATTTATATAGAAAGAACTTTCTTCTTCGAGTTGATTTGATTTTAATCCCGCCATCGGGCCCAACATGAAAGAAGCCAACCCGTGTTTTTTGCTTTTTTTGAAACTAGAAATGATGTGTCCACCAAATACCCCCCCCCCCCACAGGCCTAGGAGCAGTTTCAGGATATGAAAGCCTTGGGCCACTTGCATGCCCCCTCCCCCACAACGGTAGAGTTGACAGAGCTACAGTCCGAAACGATTCTTATCGCGTTTTTTTTTAACGCTATAGATGGGGGGGGGGGGAGATGAAAAATCTGGCATTGGGCCTGTCATGCAGCATGTAGAAGCCTTGGGCCACTCAATCCCAATCCGAGAAAAAACATACCGGCGCGAAGATACACAGCCTTGACAACGTGTGCAAGCGATAAAAAAAGATTGCTGGAAAAATATAAATATGAAAAGTTAAATTATGATGATGTATGTCTGTACATAAATTAAAACGATGGATGATATGCACAAAACTAACAGGTTCTTTTCTTTGGAATTATGAAAAATTTGTTTTCAATTAATAATGCTAATATTTCAATCATGGGCCTCTATTTAATAAAAAACCAATAAGGCTCTAACGGCCTGTCAAAGGCCTCTTTTGAAAATAATTACAAATTTTTGTTACATCAAATACAGCACTGAAAATGTCGCTCCAAGCATTGGAGGCCTGATTTTCTAAATCAGGCCAAAAATCAAAAAGAGTTTCTCAAAAAAAATTTTTTTTTGAGAAAAAAGTTTTCTCTTAAATTGTCATAATTTTTACGATTTTTCTAAAAGAAGTAGAAATTACTAAATAGTGATTCAATGTCTCATATAATTAATCTACTTTGTGTAGTTATATATCTTCAGTATATTCTATAAATAAATATTTATGTAATGTCTGAAGAAAACAAATGTTATTTAATACTGTTTCATGGATGTACTACTGGATCCATGGCTTCTACATCTAAAAGCCAAGCCCACAGCAACCTAAAAGATTAAATTGTATCAAGTATTCAGAGCTTTCTGTGTTCTGCAGGCCAATAATGTAACTCCACATATATGTCATCATAATTCAACCTATGTTTTGCAGATGTCTGTTGGAAAATCAATAATCTCAACTGATAATACTCTGAAAATTATTTCCCAAACTAAAAAATATTTTCCTCACTTGACAAGAGAGTGTAAGTATTAATTTTAAATAGTGAAGAAATAACATCATCTTCATACTCCACTGTGATGACAAATCTATGACCTGAAAACAAAATTTAACACTCAGGTTTGATTAAAACAAAAATACTTGCCTATATGTGTATATCCACAGCTGTAATTATATGCATTCCTCCAGTATAAAATCCATTGTTATGCAGTAGAAGATTTTACGCGTATCCATAGCAAATTATAATCCTCATGGTGACACTAACAACACATTGCACTGCTATATCCCTTTGGAAAAATGTAAAAGATATCCTAACAGATATATCCACTTCCACTATCCACGAAGCATACACACACACACTGTTTTCACAACACAACAAATCACTAAACACTTGGTCAACAATATTGATAAATATATCTTCAATGGTCAATATCGATAAATCTTTGTAGTGTCAGCAATCTATAACAATTTCCGCAAAAATTATTCTGTTGTGATGTCAATATTCCATGTAGACAGAGAATTCTGAAAAGAAAAAAAAATTGCATTTGTGTATATGGGATTAAATGTCAACAATGGGGAGAAAAACGACAATAAGATAAAAAAATTTCTCTAATAATGGACGGAAATATTTCTTATCGTTTAAAATAAAAAAGTTCTAAATTCTTGAGATTGTTTAAATTATTAATACTGTTGAAAATATAAAAAGAGAAGAATTTTTCTTAATGTTTAAAATATATTGTAGAGTATATTGTTAGAAAATACTTAAATAAAAAAAACTGTTGAATACTTTTCTTATTGTTTACAATATTTACATTATTGAAAATAAATGCAAAAAACTTTTCTTGTTTACAATATTTACATTATTGAAAATAAATGCATAAAACTTTTCTTATTGTTTACAATAAGAATTGTTTGGTGTAAAATAATTTGTCATTTAAAGTATTAAAATTGTTGGAAATTTTTACCTAAAATATGTATCTGTTGAAAACCGCAAAAAATTAAATACTTCATTATTTTTAACAATTATAGTATTTATACATTTAAAAAAAAATTATGTAAACAAACACTTGAAGTGAACTTCCTCTATAGAAAATGCATAGATTAATAATAGAGAAGTAATCATAATAATTATCTTAACAATTTAAAAAAAAAAAAGTATTCACCATACAATTTTTTAGTATTTTAAAGAATATCATACTTGAGCAAAAATAACACGGAAAAAACATTATTTCGACAATCCTTCAAAAAAAAAAAAATTTCGCGTAAACAATATACTTGAAATCTTATCACGATATACATCAATGATGCCGGCCTATGTCACAGCATCAAGGCGCCTCTCCAAGGTGAGAGAAAATCATCGCGGCAGTTCCGATGCAGGCACCCGCCACGGCAAAATAGCGATATCGTAGTCAGAGAAGGAGGGGGGAAGGTAAAAAAAAAAAAAGTCGCGGCTGACACACATATCGAGCAGTTCTAAAATATCGTTATTTAAAAACACACAACAAATTTCAAAAAAATTAAACATCATCACATACCTTAACGAATATATATTTCCATGTTGTTACCGCCGAGGCTAACACGGGGGCCAGCGACCCCCCGCATAGAGAAAGGACATCTGCTCGACAGCAGCACGAATCAACACAACACGGGGACTCTCACCGAGTCGGGTCGCAACTCACACACACACACACGGAAAAGTAAAAAAAAAAGTCGCGGAAAAAAAAAATCTTCCACCAGAGAGCCGCACGCACGTGGAAACACCAGAATCTTCCGCCGTCGAGATCGCAACTGACGTCAGAGAACACGTCGTGCCAACATCGCGGCAGCACTGGGCAACCCCCACGACCAATCGCGTTCGTCGCAGCCTGTGGCCGACGTCCAATCACAGGCGATAACGTCTCTTCACCCTCCAGTTCTCTTTTCTTACCCTCTTCTTCCCCCTTTTATCATTTGGCCTCTCGCTCCTCTCTCTCTTTTTACCCTCCTCTAACTATACATAGGACGAATACATAGGAGAAGAAAAAAAATATCACAGAGGGAAAGGACGGCGATGAAAAGAAATGCTTTTTCCAACTCTCCTACTAAAGTAGGTCTACTTCCATTGCCTAGGCTTTTTCTCTCCTCTTTCTCCCTCTCTAGGATTTTTTTTATTATTATTATTTTCTACCAATTCTGGCAGATTCTCACGGATTTGGCACCAAACGTGCCATCAGTGTGACGGATTCATTCCCGTTTTGTTTTTTTTTTCTCATTAATTTAACCCAAGAATTTGAATATAAATGAGTAGTTTTGATTAAACAATCGAAAGTTGAGGTTTGTCAAACTTGATTGTTGCTGTCGTCTACAGCAGTGGAGCCGGAGACTCCTGAGCCGTCTTTCTTCTAGAATTTCGATCAATACGGCCAACACGCTAAACTCTTCTTTATGGGGAAACAGGGTAAAAGAGAGTGTGCCTTGAAGTGTTGTTGGATGGGATCGCGCGGCTGCTGCTGTGAAGAAGAGTTTTTATGAAAAAGGCCTTCCTTTTTTTTTTTTTCTTTCTGTTGCCTTGTTATTAAATATTCAAGCTAAATTTGTAGATTATCACTGCGCATGAGAAGACTTTAAATCTTGAAAATATCGAAATATTTCGAGAGATTTATTTCTCGTGAGTGATGCTGAGTGGTCTTCGGGTAGGAAGAAAAAAGAAGTCCTCAAGGTTCTCTTCTTTGGAACGCGGCCAGGAATGCCTTTCTTTCTTTTTTTTTTTTTATAGCTGGTAGAGAAGCCATTTTGAAACGCATGTACTGTTGTACCATTCACAGAAGAATGATTTTGAGTAACAATTTTCTTACGTAGGGGGATCGTTGCATTAGTGTCTTGTATAACAAGTTATGAATGCGGGTTAATTTGCATAAATTAATTTTCAATCTTTGAGTTATGCACTTCAAAAAAATTTTTCGTGCATGAATGGAATTACAGTTTTGCTCATAGAAAATATCCACCGTATAGACCTATTATGTATATTTTCATGCGACAGTCTTCAAGGTATTCCTAAAAACTATTTTTGTACGTATGATATTGTTGGAAACCATTCGCTACGTGAAGCAGGGCCCCACATCATGGAGCAGGACCCATAGGGGTCTTTTTCGGGCCCCAAACCGGACTTTCTTTATACGGGCCCTTTTATAGTGAATTTATAGCATGGAAAACAAAATAAAATGTTGTTAAGAACCCCAGGACTAGAGCCCTGTCAGCCCCAACCTTGTGGGAGCTATAATGTGACGTACTCATTGTTAAAGACATTGTTGAGAACGATGTTGTTTAAAACATTGTTGCGAACTGTATTGTTCAGATGAAACTGATTGCAAAGAAACTCATTGTTGTAAACTTTATTGTATTGTAGGTAGTATTGTTCAACCATTGTTGTGAACGGTATAATTTAAAACATTGATGTGACCGGTATGTTACAACCATTATTGGACCAATAGTGTTTAAATCATTGTTGTGAGTGATTTTGTTCAAATCATTGTTGGATATACAACTAATTGCTTGAAAATCATCGTTGGATTTCAACTACATTGGATACAATCGCTTAGAAATTATTGTTACCTCAGTATGTCAATCTACAGTAGGCCTATTGAAGACATTATCATTTGCAAATTATTGTAGCACGTGGCGTTTGTAAATTATTAGCAGTGTTTCTCAAGCGATAACCCGTATATTTTATATGGTACAGTAATGCCCTCAAGAATCAAAATATGCTTCATTGAAAAAGAACGGGACGAATCTATGAAACAGTGAGAATGACCAAAAAATACAGGAAAGTCGCTCAAAATGGCAATTAAATACTAACTGACCAATAAATTATATAATTTTTGTAATGGATATAAATAAGTACTGTAATATAATCATGGTTTAAAATATAAAATTAGAGAGAGAGTGACCTTCGTTCTCAGGGCAACCATATCTCAAGTAGAAAAATACGGGGAAATTGTGATTCTAAATACGGGATATAATTGTAAGCAAAAAATTCGATTACGACGAATTTGCTAAATTATCACCGAAATTGTTGAGGGAAGAAGAAGTAAAAGGAGCAGCGGAAAATTTCAACGAAAAATTATTTATTTCTCAATGGAATTGATTTCATCATGACTTGGGTGACCATATTTCATTCAGAAAAGACACGGGAAATGGGAGCTCAAATATGGTAAAAAAAATTAAATCGGTATCGGCAGTTTTCATCAAAATCGTTGCCGTAAGTCGGTGAAATCACCAGTTATTGCCTAAAAAAATTATCAATATGGTAGGTAATTTTTTCTTACTGGAAATCGCAATGAATCGGGGGGAGAAATGTAGTTCATGGATAAAAACTAATAATAAACTAAGAATATTTATGGCGTAACTATCATAATATAAATTATAGGGATGAAATTATATTCATCAGTATTTTCATTCATTTATTCGTAGTTTTCAGTAAAGATTGCAAATCCAAATATGATTCGTTGACAAAAAAAGGGACAAATCTATGAAACCACAATAAGAATGACCAAAAAATACAGGAAAATCAATGAAAATACGGCACATTCCTGCATAATATGTATTATTTCTGAATTTGAATGTCTCGTATCATGGGGCATATGATCTCGCCCCTCATACTGGAAATTGGTGGTCCGTCGAATTGTTTCAGACATTTTACTGTTCCTTGGGTTCAGAAAGGTTGAAAAACGCTGGCCTGTGGCATTTTTCCCAAATAATTTTTGTTCATAGCGCTTCAGAAGGCCACCTATCACGCCTTCGGGAGCCCTTTACACCATCATGCAACAAAAAATACACCCCTTAAACATTTTTTTTAACATTTCAACTTTGAAATAAAGTTAACTTAAATTAACTTATTTTTTTCAAACGCTTACTCCGATGACATTTTTATATGTTCAGAAAAATACATGAAATAAAAGAAACAAGTATAATGCCTCTAATTGCCGAATTATAGTATCCAAAAGGTAGTTTATATTGAAATAAAAACGGTGCAATTGTTAAAACGTGCAAACTAAAGATAAACTATGCTTTGCACCGACGGCATCTCCAGTTATAATTGGAGAGCATGATTTTTTCATGATTATCACACACAGTTTTTCCTCGCTCTATATTTTTGACTGTAATTTTTTTTGTATGACACACTTTACGCGTCTTGATATTCGTTTAGATTCTGCTAATTCAATTAGTTGAAGCAGTTGTATTGAGCGTTCAAGCATTAAGTGTATTGAAAATCTTCATTTTCGCAATTTATTTTATGTAACCAGTTTTTCATCTCTAAAAACAACAGAATCCTCAAAAGTCTATTACTCTCACCACCTACGATAGTAGAGTATTCCGAGGGTTATTTTCTTAAAGACAGTCGCTGACGCAAATAAATACTATTCTTCAATTCAAGTAGGGCCAGAACTAGAGGAAGGCAAAGGGGATAACTGACCCGGCAGCAAAATTTAGAGGGTGGCAAAGAAAAAAAACCATTATAAAATCATCGAATTTTATCGTGATTGAGCGGCAAAATAATATCGTTGCTCCCCCCCCCCCCCTCCCCACCGCTTTCTCACAAAGATCTTTGTTACGACCCTCAATTCAGGTCCCGATTTTAATTTAATCCTGGACAAAGCTTACGTTTAGAGTGTTAAATTTGTTAGCGAATGCATGCTTTTGAAATTTTGCTTCTGCTCAAATGTCGCACTTGCCAACGCGGTCAGCGCATGTTCAAGTTCCTAGCGCTGTCGTAAGTCACATACAATAGAAAATATCGAATCAAGAATTAAATACGACAAAGAAAGAAAAAAACACAAAATAATAATAATAATGTATTATACTGTATTATGAACATGTCAAACTTGATGAATTCGATATTATCAAAGATGGTTCATGATCAATTTAGCGAATTTAAGGGATTTTGCGTTCGACTTCAATTCCTTGATAAACTCATAAACTTTCTCGTTACGGAATAACTAAATCAAAAATGGTAGACAAGTTTGAACGAACAGAATGGTTTTTTTACCACATCTGTATATATATATATTCTACTTATTGAAAAATTTTCAATCGTATCGATCAACGCAACGTAGTTAAAGCGGGATTTCATCAGATATGAAACAAATAAACATTAGGTGCAAACGATGTATTTTCCGTCTGGAAATAAAACATTTCCCATGAAGAAAAAACGGGTTTTGAGAACGCTATGTGTGATTTCTTCCTAACGTTCTTCAATGAAAAGAAAGGGATTCTCCAAAATACGCAATCAAAACCAGATTATTCGACGACGATTTTGTGTCCACGATTTTATTTAATCCTAAAATGCTCTTTTTTTTTCGAGCTGACAATTTTTTTCATAGTTGATAACAAGCATGGAAAGCCTGAAAAATCTATCTTGAATTGTACTGCTTATACAAGGCCTTATAGAGGCCGTACAGGAGCCTTAAAAATCGCCAATAAAATAAACGTATTTAAGTAATATTACATTCCAAATACATAACTATCTGTTCTTTGTGATCCATACTATAGTAAGAAAAATAATTCGGGTTGCAAACTTCAAGGTAAAAAAAAATTCAAACAAAACGTTTCAACAAATCAGCGAAATCACAGACTCGCATGTATTCTGCAACAAACAGAGTTGTCGTTAATTGGGACATCTACCAGCCAATTCAAAATATATAATGGGAAGAAAATGACCATGGGCTTATGTGCAAAATCGATTCCGAATTTTTATCTTCACACTGGCTGCAGTAATGAACGTCTAAAAAACCCTTTTCATATATGCAAATGTGCGCATTTAAGGGTTAATTCCAATTCAGTATCCGATAAATTCCAAGCCGAATGAAACCAAAAATGCTGAAATCACACATTTTCCTTGAAATACTAAGATGCCGACCACATTGGAGTCTCTAGGTGGTTAATTATTTCCGAACAACGATGAGAAAATAAATATTTTTATGCTTAATTAGGTATAAGACGAATAGAGATTAGAACGTAGGCAATTCGCGCGTATTTTCAGAGATAGCCTATATATTAGATTCAATAAGTTTCTCTCTCTAAAGCATTACATTCATCAAATTCAAGCCGGTAAGAAACCAAATGAATACCATATTTGCATTCATTTATAAAAATGATCTAGTTTCGGCCTTATAGAATCTTATCGATGTGAAAGACATCTCATTATCAATAATACAAATCCATTTTCAATTCATGTTAGATTAAATTTCGATTCTCCCCTATTTCTTCTATTTTTCAGTTTCCGGGTGAAAACCAGATTTATAAAAAGCTTAATCAAACTGAATAAATCAATTTCTTCTCTCAGTAATAATATAGTGCTTCTATTCAAAATTACATAAATATAAAAATTTCGGTTGCCTTTATATTCGACAAAATCTTTACGTCATTTATGTGATTAACTTCGTTAAATTTCTTCGTGAAATATGTCTTCGTTTTTATGCATGGTGCTCTTTGGAGAAATTGATCATCAATTTATTCTTTTATATTGAATATTTCTTTTCGGGAAGAAACGGAGTAAGTTTCGTCGATTTCAAGATGGAAATGAAATATAACAAAAAAGAACAAAATTAATAATAGAGAAAATATTTATAAATCCTCGGATTTTATACGAATTAATGGGATGAAAAATAGTGTTTTTTTACCAAATTTAAAAATAACGTTCTTTCAGAGTGGAAATAATATTAAAAAAAAAAATACGAGAACAAAAGATATAACAAAATACGATTTTTTTATTTACTGTCGATCCCGGTTATAACGTTCCCACTTATAGCACTTTCCCCCGCTTAGTGCGACTTATTTTCGGGGTCTCACTCCTAAGTAATTCTCATTAATATTTCCCGTTCAAAGCGTTTTTCCGCTTACAACGTTTCTTCATGGTGGGCTTTATTTAAAAAACGTTATAAGCGGGTTCCACTTTATTTTTTTTTTCAAATACAGTCAAATCTCGATAAATCGAATGTGCAGCGACCAACAAAAAACTTCGAGTTGCCGTTAGTTCGACTTATCGGAAAAACCGATTTCAGACAGAGAAAACAACAGTGCTATTTACGGAAATCGTATTAGTAAAACATGTCTAACTACTGGGATGAAGGAATTCGAGAAAAAAAAAATTATTTTAATTATATATTTAGTATATTAAACTAGACGTACATAGTGTATATTAAAAGGAAACGGGCGCATATGTGATATTCGTATAAAATGAAATGAATTATAAATAAAGTTTATACAATGTTATTTTCTGTCAAATGATGCAGTGATATTTGACTCTCTTTCTCTTTTTTTCATCCTTCTTTCGTGATAGATTCACTCACTTTTTGTACGGAGAAAAATGAATCCGCTAAATCAGTGCTTCCCAAAGTGGGTGTTGGAAGTTTCTAAGGGGGCGGTAGTAGCTTTTGGTTTAGTACAGGATCCTATGGGTTGGAATGATTTGGAGGGCGATGACAGAGAAAAAATTTCTCTGAAGAAGGGGACGATGGAACAAAAAGTTTGGGAAATTATGCGCTAAATGAATCTCCTAAATTCTATTGCTAAATGCTAAATTCTATTGCTAAATGCTAAATTCTATTGCTAAATGCTAAATTCTATTGCTAAATGCTAAATTCTATTGCTAAATGCTAAATTCTATGTGTGCTAATAAATGCTAAAAATTCTATTGTTAATGCTATTTTTAAGTTTTTCTCTCTCCTTAAAACTTTGACTTAAGGAAAGAAATCTTCGAGTTAAGAGAAAATTTTAACACTAAAATATACGGAAAAAGTTTTGGGGCCAAGTGAAAACTTGGACTTGAACAGATATTCCAGTTATCGCGAGTTGACTACTGTGGAAAAAAAAATTATAATAAATAAATGTAAAAAATGAAATGACGATCCTTGAATCAAAAATAATTATAATTGGAATACAACAATTAATCAGAGAAACTAACGCGGAAGTATCGAGAATTTCGTAGAAAATGAAAATTTTTCTAATAGGGTAATATTAGTTGATATTGAATTGTTTTCTGATTATTCTCCGAAATTTTTCGCAATTCGCTTTAATACAAATACTTTTATACTCATAACACAGTACAAAAAACAATATTCACAGGCAATTCGATACTTATCTATAAAAATCTTTATAATTGAATAAAAATCATTTACTAGTCTAATTAGTTGTAATCTCATAATTCGCGTTGTGCGGAAAGATAATCGGATTATGATTTGTGAATTTTTACGTTACCGGTATGTTTCGTATGTACCGGTAGTCTCCTTCCCTAGAGACAGCAATTAGTTATAATAAAACAGTATAGGCTTAAATACGAAGTCAATAACCATGGTATATGAATTGAGGCAGTGTATGCAGAATATATTTCGAAATATTTATTTCCGACGGATGTTCAGCCGGTAATGTCGTTTAGTTATGATGAAATCGATGTGTGAGTTATATTTTTAATTCTCTTGAGAATGATTCGCTCAACACATACCGTATTTTCAGGTTGTTATTTTTCTTTACGTCCTGTTTTGAGATTAACGTATCCGGAGTAACTAAAGAAAAATTTTGCAAAATGAATGCATATATAAGCATATTTATGACATGAATGTCGCTCTCCACTTGTTAATACAAGATATACAGAAGACTGGATGTTGTGAAGATATTTATTATTTGAGATGTTAATTTTTTAAGGAAGGAAAAAACTCATCTCTGCCTCTACCGGGAGTCGAACCCGGGTCCCTCGATTGCCGGACGAGTGCTCTGACCACTAAGCTACAGAGGAGATAGATAGGTCAGAGCACTCGTCCGGCAATCGAGGGACCCGGGTTCGACTCCCGGTAGAGGCAGAGATGAGTTTTTTCCTTCCTTAAAAAAAAAAAAAAAAAAATTAACATCTCAAATAATAAATATCTTCACAACATCCAGTCTTCTGTATATCTTGTATAAGCATATTTATTCACGGTGGATCCCGTTTATAACATATTATAATCCCGTTTATAAAATTATTTTTATTATTACCTTAATGAAAACAAAAATATGCAGCAAAAATGTTTATCTACTTTCATTTTTGAAATGAAAAAGGAAATTATAAAAGTTTATTTTTATATAATACTTAAAATATATATTTTATGAATGAATTGAATATTTCTGATGTCATTATTATATTTTATCTCTAGGTTACTTTATTAATCGTTCTATAGTGTATCGCGAAATGACAGTTCAAGAGTTTCACGCCGAGATTGCTTCTCAAGATAATACGGCGGCTTAAAGAAAGCCTCGCAGGTTAAATTGATACTACAGTGATACCTTGGCTTACGAATTTTTCGACCAACGAAGATGCTTTTCGTGATTTTTCCGCCTCGGCTAACGAACATTCTCGTTGATATGGACGTGCTAATGTAAAACAAGCACGTCTCGGAAGCTGAATTTTCACTCCAATCAATCAGAATTATCGTCATTTGAGCACCATTAACTCATGTGCATCTCGGACTATTTTTCCAGTTGTATCTCTATTTCTCTTTCTGAAATTTTTTGAATCATTTCATTTATAATGAAAGATTCGGCTGATATATAGAATGTGCATTGAAAACAAAAAAAGGGACCCTGTTTCTCGAGATGACTAAACAGTCTGATCATTATAGGAGCTTATATTTTCCATATGCATGTATCAGACAAAGAAATGGGCTGACCAAATCATAAACGCATGGGCACATCTACCAACTCGCCTGGGTTGTGGCAACACCGTCTTTTGTAGACTAAAGATGGTGTTGGGTGTTCACCTTAGTGTAAAGCAGGCATCTTCAACCCGTTGCTCGCGAGCACCATAAAGCACCTAGAGTGCTCGATGCTCGTGTCAGATTTCGTGCTCGCGAGCACTTGATCAACGTCTCAAGTAAACACCTTGTACAAATTGTTCATTGAAGGATTGAAATCATCCTCATTTCATGCAATTGTATGTCAAACTTGTCATAATGGTGCTGCTCTTCTTTTGATGATGGGTACAAGAAGTGCTCGCGATTAAAAAAAGAGTCGAAGACCTCTGGTGTAACGTAAAAAATATCTTCATCATCTCTCATCTTCCTGTAGCTTGTCATTTAGTCAAATTTTATGCTTTTCATTTCAGCTTTTAATCAGTTTTCGTCACTTTTGTATCGTTCCTTGGTGTTTAAAAAGAACTTATCTTTGAATTTTGGGCAGAACCTGGAACGAATCAAACGATTTTCTATAGAAACCTAAGGGAAATAACGTTTCGGATAACGAACGTGATTCCTAAACGAATCATCATCGTTAGCAGAGGTATCACTCTATACTATTATAGTCATACTAAGTAGTGGCTTATATTATGGCTTAATAGTCATAACCAGTACAATAAAATTGTCTAGTGTAAATTTATACTTCTAGGAAAAAACAACACACTTATGCAAAAAATAACATGCACACACACACAAAATCATGTCACACAACTCATAATTGAGAAACAAAAATTTGCATAAACTGCCGCTCTTGAGCGGCAGTTAACAAGAAACAAGGGAGAAAAGATAAGAGTAGTAACACACAACACAATGTACATTCTTTTCTTCGGTTCACCGAAGAAAATAAGTTTTAATGTTTTATTAATAAGAAATTTTCAGACTTTCCTTAAGTTATCAGTTCGTAATTCTTCTTCGGCTTTCAGCTATTATCTGCATGTTTAGTAGGCCTATATTTCGTGGATTTTTAGGAATAAAAGGAATAAAATAGCTGCTATATTGTTGAGTTGCGCTGCTTGCTAAATGTATATAAATACTTCTATCCATTCCATATATGCTTATAACGCTCCCACTTGGAGCGTTTTCCCGCCTGTAATGACTTATTTTAGTGATCCCCAACTTTTACTAATATTCATCAAGATTTCCCGTTTAAAGCGTTTTTCGAGTCACTAAGATTTTTCATGGTAGTTTTTTTAAAAAACGTTGTGAGCAGGATTCACTGTACATGCATTTTCGATGGGATCCTGGTCCAGAATACAAGACTAGAAGTGGAATTCGAAGCATTGGCGCAAATCACATTCCCACCATTCGCCTCTCACGAGAATTTCAATCGCTTTTCTTTGTGTTTATAGATAAACTTTGCAAGGCTTTTTTCTATGACTTTGCATGTCAAAATGTACTTCCTCACTTTGTACTTTGTACGCCGTGGATTTGGATACTGGAGAGATGAGTTGCCAGACAGAAGTGAAAAAGCTCTCGTGGCCAGAGAATAACTCCTTAACAAGACTTTTTCCATTGTCGTGGTGTCATTTTCGATAACCACTAGAGAGAGGTTTTCTTTCCTCGTGCACTATTTGTCGCCAAAAGCAGTTTACAACATTGCGGGATGTTACAGGGTGCATGGTAACAGGGCGTATGGTATTTTACTGGTGAACCGTTGGTCACGTTTCAAACGTGAAGTTTCGCGCAAAACCCTCGATAGTTATAAGGCTGTTCCGCGGAACCCTTGATGGTAAGGCTGTTCTACATAATTCTAACAAATATTTGAATATTTCCAGATCTTATCGTGAAAGCTCCTATACAATAAGCTCCCTGCATGACTCTCAGAAGTGCGGGGGAGAGGAAGTGTCTGACAGGGTTCCACCCCGAAAGCTCGAAAGGATTCTCTCTCATCATTTTTTGTTTTTACCACTACAAATGCATAATAGACGGGCTTAATAGCCCGTTAACAGTTTGATCATGGGGGACCTGCTAAATATCAAAGTGCAGGGTTCCTACTGCAGGATGTGGAGGCCATGGGTCCCCGTGTTGTGCCCTGATGCAAATCACGTGTTTAGATAGCCCTGGGTGTCCTGTAAAGCGTAGATTCTGCAATCCAAAAATCTTCACTTCTAGTGGATAAAAAATTTGCAAAAAACGAACCAAGAGGTTTGATTAGAACTATTAGCACCCAGAAGAAAACCTGCCGTACAAGAACTCCCACATATTCTTGAACAGAAATTATCATGGTGCTAATCATTGTGAATCATAGGGTGTTTATCAGTCCTAGGAACCTGGCTCTGGGGGGGGGGGGGAAGGGGGTGAGCACCGAAATTCTTGCGGGGAAAGGGAAAACTTTATCCTTGTATTAAAAATGCCCTCTAATTTTTTTTCCCAGATAGTGGGCGCAATATCTTTTATTTCACCTTCACAGAATTTTGTTGTCTCGATATTCTGCGGCGCGATACGACGAAATAAAATTCTACCTTATGCAATATAGGGAATTTTTTCCTACTTAGTAAAAACTATGCGCAAGGGGAAGCATTCTCAGTCATTTTCACATTCTAAACGTCCATAATTTGCGAACTTATTTAACATGAAAAAAAATGATGCCTTTCTTTGTTACTTCCGTCCATAACCATAAACGGGTAAAAATAAAATTTTTTAGCCGTTTATGGTTATGGAAGACACTTTTCATTACAAATGTGTCTTCTCGAAAATATTGAAAATAAGTGTGAGGCCTACAGTAGGCCTGTATATATATGTTATATTTGCATGTAAAAAAACATTGAACTGCTGCTGTCATATCAAATGAAAAATACAACTTTGGTGATTCTTCAGTTGAAATTGAGATGACCGGTCCTTGATTACTGAGCCGCATAGAAAAAGTCAATATAGCATGATATTGATTACTATTTTTTTGAGCAATAATACGAGTTGAATTGTCAAGTTTGCTTTGAAAATTTAACAGTTGCTGTTTGGATATGGTAAATTAACATTAGTACCATGCGCAAAAGCAAAATTTAATTTTAGTTTGTATATCTCGATCGTAATTACAAGTTCTGCGCATCTTACTGATGCTAGATTATTGCACACAAACACCAACCGTTAAAAGTTTTACGCAAATTTTGTAATTCAACTAATGTTATTGCTCAGAAAATGATTATCAATATCATACTATATAGACTTTTTCTATGCGGTGCGTTAATCAAAAACCGGTCATCTCAATCGAAGAATCACACAACAGTTGTATTTTTAATTTTATAGATGACAGCAGTAGTTCCAGGTCAATGATGTTTCTTACATATAATATTCAAGATGATTACTCAATTCCTCCTTGCCGCATTTTACTGGCAAACAGTTCATTCCAGAGGTTTTCTTCCAATTAGAAAAAGTACCCAAATCAGGTGTAAAACGGAGAAGCATCGTTCGTGCTGTAAGGGGTTTTTGTGTAGTTATCAAAATATAAATGTTAACTTTATATACGGACACCCTGTCTTCAAGAACACAAATAAAAGTTATTTTTTATTTGGGTTATTTTAATCTTTCCTGGTGCCAACAAAAAAAGTTCACGTTTGTAAGTGCAATATTCGCTGCGATATTCGAATTCGAAAAACGGAGGAAAGTTGGGAGAAACAGCGTTAAATACGGATAAAACGGTTACCCGTATATCCGAATATTGCACTTAAAAACGTGTATTTTTTTTTTTTTTTTTTTTTTGGCAATAGGAGTGACAGGGCGACAACTTTGCAAATGGGTTCGTGAGCACAAGGTGTCCGTATAAAAAGTTGAAATTTTTATTTTAATAATGATACAATCCCTTGTATAACATGAATGACGTATTACTAAACGCTATTTGGATACTTAATTAGAAGTATGCCTATAGAGTCAACGGTTCACCAGTAAAATACCATACGCCCTGTTAGCTATGCCCTGTATGTTCTAATTCCTCTCTACCAGACTTTCCACTTTTCTCAAATGCTGGCATGTATTTAGTCTCGTTCAACAGTGAAAGACTAAAAGAAGTGATTCATACTACTACTACTACTTAACCGGACATGCAGCTCGCACACATTCCTCTGCGGAATTTCTACCGAATCGGTACATGTCGGAACGTATTGGATAAGTGTATGTTCCTGCATGGCCCAAATGTATTTATGTTGTCAGAGTTATGCTTGTTTTGTGTTCTGCTGGTGCTTTTTATCAGCGGTTCATATTGATAGTTTACCACTAAGTTGCAAATTTCGAATAAACAATAATAGGCGTAAGCAGAATTTTCTCAGGGGAGGGGGGTTTACGTTTTTCCTGCAAAATAACACTATAATCTCGGCTTGAGGGACCCCTTTGCGTACGCCAATGCAAACAAAACTTTAATTAATTCCTACCTTAATAATCATAGCCTATCTCGTGATTTATGCGAAATTCGCGCATTAATCCGCCAAACATCACTGTAAAAATCAGTTGTTTCTCAACCGCCGGGCCGTGGCCCAATACTGGGCCTTGGCATCAGTCAAACCGGCGTGATTTATTGTATATCCGTGAGTGATTTATCGTTTCATTCTTCCCCGTTTGTTTCCTATTAGTCGTGTTTATGACCGGGCCTTCTACTCAAAAAGAGAATTCAACCGGGCCGTGGGCTTCCAAAAGTTGAGAACCACTGCTGTAACTAATAAAGGCGAGCATTATTTCGGAACGATATTGAAAAATTTAAAATAAAACATTATTAGTTAATTATTAATACTTTTTATTTTAAAATTTGCCTCCCGAAGGTCCTTACTGTACGGCAACAATGGTTTTTTGGCCATAATGATGGTTCTTTTATTCTGGTCACCATTATTTTCCGAACAATGAAGACATGTTCCTCCATTTGTGTTGCTTTTCTAATGTTTTTCAACTATCGAAATAAAATGAAAACTCAGGCAGCGCAGTGTTGTGCTTGCGCTAGATAAATACTATGAATGCAGTCGACTTTCATCTATATCTAAGACTTTTCGAATAAGCAAGCAAAAGCTTTGCTTACCATTCGAGTGATTAATTAAACTAACAGATGCTTCATTATAATAAATAATACTGTTCCTTATGGATTCTTAATTCATTCTGTATTTCAACAGTGACTAGCAATCGTTTTGAAACTGTCTTTGAAAGGAATTCGAACTAGTGGTTTATTTACAGGGGGGAGAGCTAAAAGCGGGTCATAACCTAGGGCGGCAAGTCCAGAGAGGCAGCAAGTTTTAGTAATTGTTAGTCAAGAACATTAAATTATAACGTGAGAAGAGCAGAAAAATATTTGAACAGCCCCCAGGCATCATAGATCTCTAATTATTTTGTATGCTCATGAGATTGCTTTGGGATACGAGATTTTCATGATACGAGTACTTATCGGGAACGAATTAATCTCACAAGAGATTAGGTTACTAATTTCAAATTATTATTATCATCAAACTATGATTTTTTTTTTCAATGCCGTTATTTATAGATCTGGATCCATCGAATTTGAGAAAATCGTTTTCTTCTAAGTTATATTTTAAACTAGCAATACTCGGCGATGTGCCCGGGTTTTCTTCAATCACTGGAATAAACTATTATACATAATACTGGCAGCATTGAAGAAGTGACAAAATATTGTAAAGGCATTGTTTGAGAACCACGGTAACCAAAGCAAGTATTCCGGAAGTGGTTGTTGTGGCGTAGGAACCATCGTTGCCCGACGGCTTTTTGCCCATTTCGGGCATTTGCCCTGGTCTGAGAAACTTATAAAGTAGCCTATCATTTAATCCGGTCCCTGTTTGGTATATATTGCAAAATTTGGCGACGATCGATCTAAAATTGTAGATTTATATAGAGAACACACAAACAGAAAATCAATTTTATATGTACAGATTGGCGATAAAGGTCATTCCCATTTTGAAGATCCTTGTTTATTTCACGGAGGTATTCCTGTATAAAATGTCATAAATGATGATTATTGATTTGAAAATTTGAAAAAGAAGAAAAAAAAAAGCTAAACATAATTCAAATAGTCAATCAAACACTAATTCTTTAGTTACAATCAAAAAATCAGTTAAATTTAAAAATTTAATGGTGATTCCGTTTCCTCTGCCAACACGTCAATGTCACTGCAAATACTGCAAAAACACGGACACACAATATAATGCCATACTTTTCTTTGCGTAACATACTATCAAAGAACATATGATTTATGCCACGACTTCTCGTAAAGAACGTGGGTTGTTATCGGAAAACTTGTTTCCTCTGCCGTAAGCCGTCGCTCGCTACATGATCTAAAAATGCGAATATACAGTATTTACCTGGTGAACCGTGATTAGATATGCACATTTTTTTTTCTTTTTCGTATGTTTGGAACAGTAACTGCATAATACATGAGCGACGTACAATGAAACTTGTCTAGGTTGGAAATTAAAATTCGTCCATACTAGAAATATATTCAATACACAGAATATTATACACGTCTATAATACTGTATTGTAGATTTTTTGAAAAACCCCGGATTAAGCTGTTTCAAGCACCATGGACCCTCCAGGGAAAGTGAGCCCCACCCCCCCCCCCTCCACCTAGCTGAAAATGCCTACTGATTCTTATTATTACTCTCAAAAATTCCCAATCACGAAGTCCTGTGCACTTGAGGCCCCCGAACTGTGCCCGGATGGACCCATGCGTTGAGACGGCCATGTACGTTAGATTTCTCTTAAAGCTGCTCTTCTTGTGATGAAATGCATTAGTGGTGATCCTGACGTTAAAAAGCAGACAAAGATTAGAGCATTTGTTATGACTCGTCTAGCCTGTGTTTCTCAGAATGTGGTCCGCTTTCGACAACACAAACGACGCGGATTCAATTTGAAAGCACCCTAATAAGCAAGAATTATCAACACATATTTATATAATAGCAAAAATTTGTAGGTGGGAGGGGGGGGGGCTTGATGGAGTACTCTATCCTAGTGTTTCTGAACTTCTCGACTTTTCTGAACCCAAGGACCAGTAAAATGTCTGAAACAAATTGACGGTCCACTTCTGTCCCGTATTACAGGACATTCCTGTAATTTTGAGATTTTATCGGTTTTTCTATACATTTGTCTCGTTTTTCGCGTTTATTTGAATTTGGAATATTTATCAAAGTTGTGAATACACGCACACACGTCGTTTTCATAATGTATAAATTATATTACGATAATTATGGCAAAAAATATAAATATGCATCTCACATATTTGTCAGGCTCAACGTTTCTTCCGCAATTTTAATAACAATTGGTGATTGTGCGTACTTTTGGCAACGTTTTTGATGACAATTGGCAATGTTCCGTATTTTACTCTATTTAAAATCCTAGTTTTATTATTTTAATTTTTCTCAATGAAATATGGTCATCTCATCATTTGTGTGAATAGTTTATACATTTTTAGTTGTGATTTGTAGCAGCCGTTTATTTCCTTTCACTTCAGCAATTTTAGAAAACTGCATTTAAGGTAATGAACTGCAATATTCGGCAAACATATGTGATTTCCCGGATTTAAGATTACATATTCCTCGATAATGGTGAACATGTATACGTTACTTCATGTTTTTTTGTTATATTGAAGATATAATTCTTATACAACTCCATATCGTTATTACTAATAGGCTTACCAATCACAACGGTGGAATAATTTTTCCTTGAGTTAGAATTAAAATGATCAAGTTTGCCTGCAGACACCGGTACCATCGTCACGGACCATAGGTTGAGAAACACTGTTCTATCCAAAACATCATTTGTATCCAATGAACAACAAAAGGAACCAGAATTCAGTCCGGTTCTTAATACAGTCGACGTCACTTAATGTGATCATATCGAGACTCGGGGTTTCCGATAAAAATAATAAAATGATCACTACATCCGGAAAAGTACCGTTTGCAAGTTTGGTAACCATACATCCCGTTTGGTCGAAAAGGGTGCATGGTAAACGGGTGTTGGTAAAACGGGAGAGCTCTGTTTCTCTTTCCCACGTAATCAATTGCAAAATGTTCAATCATTTCATTTTTTTCCCATCCTAAAACGGCACTTTTTTCTTCTTTTTTGACCTGAAATCCTGCATTTTTGATACTCAACCGTTGTGAGGCGTTAACATGGAACTGTCTAATGTAGGTCTATATCACGAATTACAATATTTTTTTATGTACAATGCGTTTCGTAGATCCTTTGAGAAAGTCTCTCGGAAAAAAAGAATTTGAACGTGGTCAACTGAAAGAAACTGATCAGGATTTGAAGGAAAGCTCTTGTTTTTTCGTTCTGTACTATAAAAATGCCATTGTAAAAACAGCTTTAGCCGTGCATGGATCACAACGAATACTACGGATTGAATGCGACATTAAGGATGAAAATGTTTGTCAACAAGGGACGGAGGAGAGAGAGAGAGCGAGAGAGAAAGAACACCTTCTCTAGCCTCCTACATAGTTTTGCTGCCTGATAACGATAACGTCGCGGGGGGGGGGGGGGATAAGTTTGATTAAGCCTTAGCTTCAGAATGCCAAAAAAAAAAAAAACGATTGCATTATCCAAAGTCCCGATAACTTTTAACAAATTTTTTGCCATGTTGAGATATTAGTCCGTTCCGTTCTTTGCAAAAGTGGTAACGGTATCCGAATGATAACATTAACCGTGATTCTAATAACGACCGTATCAATGATGAATTGATACTGCCCGTGATGCTGCGGCTTGCTTTCGAGACCCGTGTGTGACCGTATTTCACAGTATAACAATTATTTTTCAATAGATAAAAGGCTTTATCAAGTAGATTTAAAAATTTTAAATATGCAATATAATTAAAGCCGAATCTACATTTTGCTGCCGAAGTTATCTACATAAGCTGCCTGAACCTACGGCGTAAATCATGTTTCAATGGGACAGAATAATGTTCACCCAATACGTCATCAGCGGTAAAACACACAGTTTGTTTATTCAGTGTTGTTCTGTTGCCTTCCAGCTGCTGCCGCTGCCTTGAAGTATCCGTCTCCTGACCCATGTTGCGGCGGAACAGGCCTTTTCTCTTCACTTTTCTTTTTCTCTTTTCTCTTCACCCTCCGTAAAATTCCGCCCTTGAAAATGACACGTTTATGGCATTAAAACGACGGGGTTTTTTTCGGAACTTTTGTTGAATTTAAGTCTCTTCGTCGTTTACTTCCGTATTTATATATTCTTGGGATGAAAGACCCCCCCCCCCCCCAATTTCTTCCTCGGTTATAAGATCCCCTCACGTCGTATATCCGAGACGGTATCTTTCTATAACCCCCTCATTTTTCCCCAGAAATTTCTAAGAAACGCCCTTTTCCTCACGACCTTTAAATGTCGGTCGTGTTAAAAAAAACTATTCCACAAGATCTCACTTTAGATGTAGAGTTCATTTCTACGCGTAAAAACAAAGAAGTATATAGAGTGAGATCTCGATATAACGATACTCTGCGGACAAAGCAAAAAAATATCGTTGAAGAAAGATTATCGTTTTATCGAGAGACAACATTTTGATGTTGTTAATGTTGATTTTAATGCTCTGTTAATGTACATTAGTTTTTGGCATTTCTGAACAAGACTTCAAAAATATCGTTGTAAAGGGATTCACCTTTATATCGAGTATCGTTGTAGAGAAGTTTCATTGTATATAGGGCCGTCTTAAGAGGATCATGGGCCCTAGGGAAAATTTTTCCTTAGGATCCCCTCCATACCTGACTATAAATGCCTACTTAATGGCATGCTTAATCTCGAAAATTGTTACCGGATCTCGAAATCATGAGGGCCCCCCCCCCCCACAGTCACTCGAGGCCCTCGGACCACGCGTTAGGACGGCACTGACTGTATAATGACTCGAAGCAATTTTACGATTCGAAACGGTCTGAAGAAGTCCCAGTATTTTCAATTTTAAAGCCATACGAAATTTTTATAGGTATGCGAATTGAATTATTTGCGGAGAAATGTCATCTTTTTACAACCTTATTTCCTTGAAATTTTTATCCAATAAATCCCAAGTTATTGGAAATGTATTGCCGATTAGTAAAGTGAAAAGAATGTATTGATGAAATTCCTATCGACAATGAACTCAAAAAATATCAATTCATTATTAACCGAAGTTTCATAAACCGGAGAAGAAGAAAAAAACCATATTCTTCTTAACATTTATACTCTATTGTGGTTTCTATTACTTTGTACAATGATACCTCGGCTAACGTATGCCTCGGCTTACGAATTTCCCGGCTAACGAAGACTTTTTCAGTGATTTTTTTCTGTCTCAGCTAACACACGCATTCTTTCAGTGCAGGGCTCAGCAACAAACAGAACTGTATGACCTTTTAGGAGCTTATTTTTTACATCTGCATGTATCAGAAATAGCTGACCAAATCACAAATGGTTGGGGACACCTTATGAACTTGGCTGGGCTGTGTCAACACCAACTTCAATAGACTAAAGTTGGTGTTTGTTGTGTACATAATGTAAAATGAAGATCTTATCTTCTTATAAATTCTCACTTATCCAATTTTGAAGCTGTTCGTTTTAGCCTTCGTTCAACTTTCGTCTTTTTTACAGCGCTCTTTGGTATTTTATAAAACTTATCTTTTTGAATTTTTGGGCAGTACCTGGAACGAATTAAACGATTTTCCATAGAAACCTGTGTGAAATCACGTTTCGTCTAAGCAACGTGATTCCGGAACGAATTCATCTTCGTTAGCCGAGTTGTCACTGTATTATGGGTGTTCAACTTTTCTTAGAGTCGCGAGCACTCACTATCTACTACCTATCGTTATATCGTTAGAAGAGCTTCTGAAGTAGCTAGTATATGAACCCAACGAGTAACAAATGTGTCAGAAGCGCACAGTGTCATAACCTGCTAGATAGTAGTATCTAGGAGGCTTTGACAGTGCCCATCATGGTGCTCGGAAACTGAGTTGAGGATGCCTACTGTGTATTAACACGGGATTATAATCAAATCAATGTACATGAAATTGTTATTTCATTAGAACGACAGAAATCGGATCGATAAAAATAAGGAGAATCGTGATCGTAAATCCGGGTCATAGCCAATTCTTCCCAAAAATGTTGCTGATTGTCAGAGAAATGTGCCAAAAATTGCTTATAATTCTTGACGAGAAATACAGTGTTACGTCAAGTCCGCACTGATGTAAAATTTATTTTACGGGGAAAACAATTGAAAAATATTGCCAGCATGTGAGATGAATACAGTCGAATCCCGTTTTAACGAATACCGTTATAGCGAAAATCTCGTTTCAACCAACACTTTTCTAATCCCCCAGATAAGTTTACGTAGGAACAATTTAAAAACCTGGAATTCCTTTGTAACGAAATTACGTTATGACGAAGTGTTTTGTCCGGTCTCTTGGAGTTCGCTATAACGGGATTCGACTGTATTTCTACTAATACTCATCATTATCATAATATAATTCGCAAATTATGCAAACTTCTTTCATCCCCGATTCTTGTGAAGATTATGAAATGAAGTGAGCTTCGTTGAAAATTTCTTGCGCAAAAAATAAGACAGAAGAGTCGAAAAATATGTCGCTATGAGCGAACTCGTTGTACAGTCGAATCCCGTTATAACGAACTCCAAGAGACCGGAAAAATCGCTTCGTTATAACGAAATTTCGTTATAAAGGAATCCCAGGTTTTACCATTATTCCTATGTAAACTTATCTGGGGGATTAGAAAAGGGTTCGTACTATAACGGTATTCGTTAAAACGGGATTCGACTGTATTTGCATTGACATCATATGTAAGCAAGGTTCATGAATAGTATTCTTTTCAGAAGCGAGGACCTCTAATAATGAACGTTACAGTCGAGGTTTCGTTTCAACTAAGGTAGTTATAGTTTGACTTATGGATTTGCTGTTTTATCAGATCAGATATAGCTGTCAATGTTTTCGGCGTCCTGAAGTTCGTTATAACGGGTTTTGGCGGACGTTTTCAATAAGGGTGCTACTTATTCGAAACATCTCCATTCTCAGCATACATGTTAATCCCATGTCCCGCGGGCCAAATATGGCCCCCGGAGTCATCTTATGTGGCGCGCGACAGATAACCAAACCACTCAAGTGGCCCACGAAACACGATCAAATCACTTATATGGCCTGTGACACATTTCCAGATTACTTCAGTGGCTCACTCATTCAAGCTACCAACAGCACAGACCCAGATTAAGCGATTCCAAGTACATTTCCAAGTCACTTAAACCACCAGCGGCACATCTCCAGTTCACATAAGTGGCTCGGTTCATTTGCAGATTACTTACTTATTGTCAAGCAGCACGCTTCAAGATCACTCAAGCGGCCAAATAAATTTTTATAGATCACTGAAGGGGGGCTCTGGGCGTATTTCCACATCATTTACGTGATTCTTGGTACATTTCCAGCTCATTTAAAGAACTTGAAACGCATTTCGATATCACTTAAATTACCCACGGAACATTTTCAGATGACTTAAATTGCCCGTGGCACATTTCTAGGTCATTCACGTGGCCCACGGCACACTTTTAGATCACTTGAGTGACTCGCCGCACATTTTTAGATATCTCAAGTGGCCGGCGGTACTTTTCCAACCAATGAAGTGCCCCCACACTCTTCAAAAGGTCGAGCACCATTGTTCCACAGAAGGTCTACGCTTGAAGACTGAAAGACTGTAGAGTCTGAGTTGAAGGGAAAAAATCGAAAGAAGAGACATTAAAACAACACACAGAACTGTGTATTTTTTCCCCAAGTATGTACTTCTACTGGCTTATATTCCTATTGATAACGAATAGACGCTTCTCTTCCGGCTGTGAAAACGCCATTGCGGTTATTGCTGCTACACATGCCCAGACGGAAGTAATCTTTTGAAATACGCGATGAAGCGCTTTACGAAATGCATTTTTATTATCGTGTGTGTGAAAGTCGTTATTTCGTAGGAGTAGAAATCTCTTCTTAACTCATTTGCATCTGTTGCCTCTGTAAGCGGAATTACATTGTAATCCGTTGAATGGTGAATTTTCTTATCATATATTATCACCGAGTGTAGAATAATCTGCTTATATACTGTACGTAACATTTAACCGTATTCTTATCGATAAGTGCGGCGAAACGGGACGAGTAGCGATGTTACGCTAAGTGTGATAAGCCGATAATTATGCATGATTGTCGGTTGTTATGAATAATTACCAATCGTCTCGTAAGTTTGATAAATTTTTCTACATGTAGCACTTTTTCGTGATTCCGAATGGGCCTCGTTCTCGATTGAAGTTATGAGCAATTATAGGCGTACGCAGAATTTTCTCGGTGGGGGGGGGGGGGGGGGGGGAATTTTTTTTTTCCCAAGGGGTGGTTTAAGTTTTTTTTTCTGCAAAATAAACTATAATCTCGGCTTGGGGGGTTAGAACCCCCCATAACCCAACTTTGCGTACGCCATTGTTAGCAAGTATGATAAATATGAAAGAGAAATCATACGGAAATATCACTTGAATTCAATCACTTATCAGTTTCTTCCGTACGGGATGGATCAGCACCTCTTAGAGATAGAAGACCTTCGCAGTCTGCTTGTGACGTCAGTAAGTAGTCCATTTTCCCTCGAAATATTCAGGGAGGAAAAAAATTCCCTGCCCGTGCCAGTATCATCGTTGTGAGGAAAAGAACTGATCGGGCTCGGAACTGTCGATTTCTATGCCCCACATCCAATCACTATGCGGCATTTGTGAACCAATCAGGAAGATTCTACGCCAAAATAAGAAGAATCGTAATAGGATGCTGTGTTTCAAAATGTGGCTAACTTGCTAGGTAGTCTGAATGATGCTTACGGCAAACAGTGCAGAGGCCTTCTATTTCTAGGAAGTGCTGGATGGATGCACTACACATTTTTTGCCATAAAAATCTCTAATAAACGACAAAAACGTCCTATAAGTACGAAAACGTGTAAATCTTATTATTATCCTTTGTATAACGTTGGCTTTCTCCACATTTATCAGCATTTTTTGAACATAATCAACACCACCAATATCGAATCCATCATCCTGGACTGAAATTTTGCTCAAATTTCCTTTAAAAACTCGAGTAATTAATTAATGATTTACCATATATTTACCAATATGAGCTGGGCGTTATATATAATCACCGGTAAATTTGATAAATTCACAAAATCTTATCAAACTTACCAAAATGGTCGGTAGTTATGCATATAACAACCGGAAATTATGCAAATTAACCGGATTTATCACATTAACCGCAAAACAGCGATTCTAGACGGAGTACACAAATGGGTTAGAATCGAAAACTATTCAGTGAAAAGAACCGTATACTGACAATACGTCAGGTCAACTACGTACAGTATATCAGTTGTACGTTTCGAATCATACATAGTTCCTATTGATGGAATAAAATTAATTCATTTAACCCATAAATTCAATAATTTGATGATTCATCAAAATTGTATGTCACAAACCCCGTAAATTTCAGTATAAATTGAAGAACGGGTAAGAAAATGACGCTGAAATGTTTGAAAACATTGTAGACCAATTCATTTACGTATTGCTTAGTTTGCAATGTCGTTCCACCCTTGTAACGAAATAACAACTAACCCTAAAATTGAAAGATAGTAGGCCTATAGGACTACTCTCTATGCTAATAATGAGCTGATGTCAAGGGAATGTCACAGATCACATGTTCATTTCCAGTGATTCCGGCGCTTAGCACGGACGCGCGTTCTGTGCAACGCCGGTTAATTTATTTAATTTACTTATTTATAATGATCTTCTCAGTGTTTCTCAACCTTTCTGAAGACAGGGACCAATAATACGTTCAGTAGTAAGAAAATTACTTTAACAATTTGATGGACGACTTGTGTCCCGTAATACGGGACGTTCCTGTAATTTTCGTAGTTCAGATTTTTTTTATACATTTACTCGTTTTTCCAACGATAATTATTTGAATTTTTAATATTTACTTAAAAGTCGTAAAGCACTCACGCACACTGCATTTTCATAATATAAATTATATTACGATAATTATGTCATAACCCGCCTTCCCCAGTTGCGGCCCTGGTCGCGATACATAAGTCGAGACAACCGAGCTGTTAGTTGATTTGAATGACATATGTCGGTAGACCCTGCTAGTCAAGCTTGAATCGTGACTCGTAGCTCAAGAATCTTTGGCTGTAAGAGAATTTCTACGACCCATATGGAAGTCCCACGACAACCCGAGGATTGAGAAATCCTGGCGTAGGTATGTTGAAGCCCACCTCGTAAATCAAACAATGAGCAATGAAGTTTTACTGTTGAAGCTTTTTTAGAACGAATTTCTTAAACAATGTAAAAACTGCATTGTTTTGATTGGAAACATGATGTATTTGGTTTGCTTCATTCTTATCCATCCCCCTCTGAGGAGCGCTCCACGGCTTTTGCCCGTCCCATCTTCGGAGACAGCGAGTTTGGATGACCGGTCCCCAGTTTGCCCCGTGTGCAGCTGGTCGGTCGCCATTTTTCTCGCGCGCGAGATGGTCGACTGTCAAGGAAGCCGGGGCAGAGGAAGCAGCCCACGTCGAAAGGCTTCTTTCCATCGTTGGGCCGAGCCATACGACCTTAACCGGGTCCGGGGCTCGGCCGAAACGTGGTGTACGGGCGAGGCCTCTACCAGGGCACCCAACCAACTTGCGGTTGCTGCTCTGGGGCCCGTCGAGAGAAGATCTTCGACGGGTTGCGCTGGATGAAGACGGAAATATGCCTACGTGGGAACCCGCCGTACACAAAGGGGTAACGCGCCTGGCACCATACCTCTTGGGTGGTGTGGAAAATGGTGCATTTTTTTTCCTATTCTCTTCTCGGCTTGGTGAGTATTCTTTGCATTCAACCACTTCACGTACAAGTTTTTGGCAAGAAATTTGGATTATCTCTATTTGACGAATCGGTTAATATGATAAATGTGGTTACCTTGTGCTAACTTAATTGCACGTTAGAAAAGGGGAAAAGAGGGAAAAACATGTATAAAAGGGGGAAAGTATAATAGATAAGGTAGATAAGAGAGTTTTGTTTGAGTCCTCTTTCACTCTCACCCTACGTGTTCTCTTTCACTCTTATATGTATAGTAATTATATATAGTAATAGATTATATGTGTGGGAAAAAGTCATTGTATAGAAATGAAGGAGGGAAAAGATAGAGCAACTTCCATTGAGATATGGTCAGTATAAAGCTTCGTGATGATGAAAAGAGAAAAGAAAGCACAGAGAACTTGTTTGAATTTATTCCACCGGTGTTTTGAACGTAATATTACGTCAGTGATCGTAAAGAGGAAGACTTATCATGACTTATCATGGAGTATCGACCCCTGTTTGCTTCGGTACGTTACAATCAGAGAGAGTTGATGCAAATCAACCCAAAGAAGCCATTCGATTCTCTGAGGAGAAGGTAGATCAGTGGTTCTCAATCTGGGACCATACGGCACTCCTTGCGGTCCTGGGATAGTCTAAGGAAGCAACGAGGGAAAAATCAAAGGAAAGGGTAGCCACGACAGACATTTAAGCGGGAAGCACCGAGAACTGTGAAAAAAAAAATCGGTTGTGAAGTTTTCAGTGAAATATGGTCGGGAGAAAATGTGACTACTTTCAGACTCCAGCAAAGCGTGGACCCAGGGAGGTCTTAACAGCATCATGCCGCCCCCCCCCCCCTCATGGATAAAATGACTTTTATGAGGGACTTCACCCGACTAGAAATGCCTCTGCCCAGGCCCATTGCTAGAAATTTCGTTCGGGGGGGGGGGTACATACCCCCCCGAGTCCACCCACGGCTTTGTCTCTGCCTACCAATTTACAAGCTTAATCTGGAAAAATCTTAATCATATTTCATTATCACGAGACCTCCCTATGCATTAGAGTACCCAGGGTGGGCCCCATGCGCTCAGGTAACACTGTTTGGGCCATCTTAGCACTGTGCCCATCTGAGTATCATACTCATATCCATAGAAGACCTCCATGACGAGACCATGGATTTTCGCGAAATGTAATCTGTTACTTCTAGCTGAGTATACGCCTGCAATCTCTCGACACAAGAGGTGATTGTTTCGGTTCTTTGATTTCGCATTTTGTGGGACAGACCAATTTTTTCCATATGAGGATTGATTTACATGGGAGGGATGATTGCCTGCAACCCCCCCCCCCTCCGGATCCACGCCTGGCTCCAGGGGTCCAGATAACAATCTTATTTGTAAAATTTTTATTTTTATTATGAATTTAGTATTGACTAAACACAATTTTCAATTGATAAAAGTCTCACTCCTGAATGAGGTTGAAGGTCTGGAAAAAAGAAGGAATGTCATGAGAAGAATATATTGTCAAAAGTTGGGGGGAACGGGGGGGGCTAAAAAAAGGTTAAGAAACACTAAACTAGAAGACACCAACTACAGTCTGCACCGTTGTCCAATCCTCCCTCCTTCACTGGTGGAAGTTAAGTTCCATCTTTCCCATTTGAAGATGAAAGTGGATCCGAAGAAAATGAATGTGTCGAGGATAGGATGAGAATCGACAACCTCAGGGATACGGAAACATTCCAATCTTAATGCATGGGCCTAACTGCCCGGGGAAGTCAAGGCTAGAGAAGGAGGTCGAGGCCTCATAAAAACAAAATCTGGTGAAATTTTCTGGAATTAGCATGTAAATCGGTAGTCCGGAAATTTTTTGCCAGGTAGGTGGCCCTCAGAAAAATAATTTGCCCGGGGACCTATGGACGCTCTTAAGACGGCCGGTCCTAATTTTTTTAAGGAAATGTCAATGGGTGGGATTTGCGCCCCTCCTGGTCTGGCGAACGGAGTACCAGATCCGTCTGCTTTACCTTTATGAAATGGGTACCTACTGACAAGGTTAGTTACGGCCTTATCTTCGGCTGTGAAATGACCGAAGTGAGGCAGCTTCATCTGCGAATGAAGCCGAAGCCGACATCTTGAGATTCGAATAGAGAGAAGTTAGACATCTTCAGCTGCGAAATGAGTGAAGGGAGGCACCTTCGGATGCTGTTAATGGAGCGAATGGAGCTATCTGCAGTTGTGAATGAAGCCGAGGCAAACATCCTCAGCTAGGAATAGCGCCGAAGAAGGAATCTCACTCTGCGTATGCAGCCGACGCATCGACTGAAGATATCCGCGTCGCGACAGAGCGTCGTGAATGAAGCGGGGGGGGGGGGGGCCAAGCATCTTAAGCTGCGAATGAAGCTGTGCAGAAATCTTTAGGTGAGGCAGGAAGCTTCAGCTGCCAAGATATATCGGTGCTGAGTATACCCGGCATTTTTGTGTAGGTACATCGGATCATCCCGTATTTTACGGGCCAGACAAATCCTACCCCTCGTATTAAGGAAACAGATATTTTCTGGATATTTCACTGAGGTCTACACCGGGACACGAGCCCAAGCCCTCTTGAATACAGGGCAAACATGCTACCATCTACACCACTGGAGACACGACCCTGCCTCCCTTATTTCTCGCACTTTGGCATGGGGCGCTGAAGTGGAGGCATTAGTATAGCCTCTCTTAACTTCAGCAAATGGGTTCCAGGAGGAACCGTATAGATGGCTTTTTCTCAGCCCAACATACACTTATGTCCATAAATTAAGGATAATGCCAGCTCCGGCAAATAAAGGTTCAGAAACAAAACAAACGTTACTTATTCATAAAGCCCATTTATTAAACAAAAGATAAAGAACAAAAACGATGGTGTATGTATGATACCATACATAAAAACTACGATTTTTGCTCCCTGGAGCAATTGTAAAAAATATCTCCTTTACAAAAACTTACTATTACATGGTTGGTATGAGGGTTAATACATTGTATGTCTCCCATGCGATGAAATACAGTCCGTACAACGCCTAGGCATGCTGAGTATCAAATTATCGATCTGATCTTGGGGAATATCACTCCACTCAGCAAGCAATGCCCTCCGAAGTTCCGGTACACATGTAGGAGGTGGTTGACGGGCTGCAACTCGTCGGCCAAGCATGTCCCACACATGCTCTATCGGATTCAAGTCAGGTGAGAATGTTGGCCATTCCATACGGGTTATATCCTCAGATTCTTCCTGAACCAAATTCCCAGTAAAATGTCTAAACAATTCAACGGAAATTATAATAATGTACGTCTAATATTTTATTTAAACGCTGCATTTCACCTAACGCAGCACTTCCACAAGATTGCCTAAGGCCGAGAATACACTAGAAAAGTGTGATAAAAGATCTTTTACAAAACTTGAAAAAAAAACCAACCAATAAACTTATTTGTTACATTTGCTTGAATCTAACCAATGCAGCACTTATTGGTTGAATTTTTCAAGTTTTATAAATTAACTGTGATAAAATAATATCGGTATAAGACTGATATTACACTATAAAATTTTTTAAGTCCTTTTATAAAACTTGAAAAATGCTGCCAATTAGGCCACCGGTTACATTTTCTAGAATGTAACCGATAACCTTATTGGTTAGATTTTCCAAGTTTTATAAAAGGGATTTTATTAAATTCTTATAGTGTTATTCCAGGCTGGTATTACACTATAAAAGTCTGATAAAATTTCGTTTATAGAACTTGAGAAACGCAACCAATAGGCGGATCAGATAAGTTCATTCAAATGTAACAGATGTGCTTATTGGTTAGATTTTTCAAGTTTTATAAAATAATTTTTATTAGACTTTTATAGTGCAATACCAGCCTAAGGCTGGCATTACACTGTAAAAGTTTGGTAAAAGTTCGTTTGTAAAACTTGCAACGAATAGGCGGATCAGTCAAGTTCGTTCGAATGTAACAAATGTGCTTATTGGTTAAATTTTTTAAGTTTTATGGAAAACTTTTTATCAAACTTTTTTATTGTAATACCGGCCTAAGGCTGATATTACACTATAAAAGTCTGATAAAATTTCGTTTATAGAACTTGAGAAACGCAACCAATAGGCGGATCAGATAAGTTCATTCAAATGTAACAGATGTGCTTATTGGTTAGATTTTTCAAGTTTTATAAAATAATTTTTATTAGACTTTTATAGTGCAATACCAGCCTAAGGCTGGCATTACACTGTAAAAGTTTGGTAAAAGTTCGTTTGTAAAACTTGCAACGAATAGGCGGATCAGTCAAGTTCGTTCGAATGTAACAAATGTGCTTATTGGTTAAATTTTTTAAGTTTTATGGAAAACTTTTTATCAAACTTTTTTATTGTAATACCGGCCTAAGGCTGATATTACACTATAAAAGTCTGATAAAATTTCGTTTATAGAACTTGAGAAACGCAACCAATAGGCGGATCAGATAAGTTCATTCAAATGTAACAGATGTGCTTATTGGTTAGATTTTTCAAGTTTTATAAAATAATTTTTATTAGACTTTTATAGTGCAATACCAGCCTAAGGCTGGCATTACACTGTAAAAGTTTGGTAAAAGTTCGTTTGTAAAACTTGCAACGAATAGGCGGATCAGTCAAGTTCGTTCGAATGTAACAAATGTGCTTATTGGTTAAATTTTTTAAGTTTTATGGAAAACTTTTTATCAAACTTTTTTATTGTAATACCGGCCTAAGGCTGATATTACACTATAAAAGTTTGATAAAATCCCTCTTATAAAATTTCAAAAATTCAACCGATAAATCTCTCATAGGTTACATTCGAGTAAATGCAACCGGTGATCTTATTGGGTGATCTTTTCAAGTTTTATCAAAGAGCTTTTACAAAACTTTTATATAATCCCGTAATAGTAATTAGTAATCTATAGTGTAATCTCGGTCTAATATGGCCTTAGGTCAGGATTTAGGTCACTATAAAAGTTTGATAAAAGACCTTTTACAAAATATGAAAAACAACCAAGAAGTCAATTGGTTACTTTCGCTCGAAAGTAAACCGATACGCTTATTAGTTGACAGACGTCATAAAAGTCTGATAAAAGATCTTTTACGGAATACGAAAAAATGTAACCCAGTGTTTCTCAACCTTGCTGAATCCAGTAAAATATCTGAGAGAATTAGAGAAACCTCTAACTTACGGTATGAGTAACATGACCATGCGTCCCGTATTTTATGGAAAATTTTTGTCCGTGCCGATTTCATACATTTGCCTCATTTTTTTTTCAACGAAGTTTATTCTCGAATTTATTATCATGTAGGATGGGATTACACAATAAAAGTTTGATAAAAGTTATTTTAAAAAACTTGAAAATGCTACCAATAACCGCATTGGTTACATTTGAGCAAATGATACCGATGATCTTATTCGTAGAATTTTTAAAATTTTATAAAAGGACTTTTATCAAACTTTTATAGTGTAATTCCGGCTCTAATGAAAATAAAACATCATGTATAAAAAATAACAACATTAAAGTGAGAAATTTGAATAAGAATTGATGAAAAATTTAATCAATTTTTTTAGGCTGGTAGTAACTCAGAGCTCCAGGCTCAAGCCCAGTTTCAAGATGCGTATCAAGATGCCATTTGATATACCCGTTGTTATAGCCCAGGCTTCTTCAACCCGTTGTTCGCGTGTACCACGGTGCTCCCCGAACTACCCAGAGTGCTCGATGCTCATGTCCGATTTTGTGCACTTGGTCAATAATCCCAATTAAATAACTTGTACACATTGCATTCATGGATGGAAATCATCCTAATTTCATTCATTCTTATGTCAAACTTGCTATAAGGGTGCTCTTCTTTTGATGACGGGTGCAAGCAGTGCTTGCGACTAGAAAAAGGTTGAAGAACTCTGTTATAGCCACTTTAAATATCCTTATCAAGGCGTGGATGATGGATCGTCAAGATGAAATCGCACGTGAATCTCATCTACAGTCGATCCCAGTTATAACGTTTTCCCGCTTAGTGCGACATATTTTCGGGATCTCAACTCTAAATAATTCTTATTAAGATTTCCCGTTTAAAGCGTTTCCCCCACCGACAACGTTTCTTCATGGCGGTTTTATAGAAAACGTTATAAGCGAGATCGACTGTATTTACAGTAACAATTGGCCTACACTTTATTTCTTCAATATTATTGTTATGTGGACGGTATAGAGGACGTTCCCAACTATAATTAATGAATTAAATAATTTCCAAGCATAATTAACACGGAACTTTTTATTACGAATAATTTCATAAAAAATTCTCTAAAGGAAAAATTACTTGCAAGGGCCACATTCCTGGAGATTTCAAACACTTCAAACGCCGCGGTGCATGTTCCAGAAATTACACTAGTGAATTGAATAATTTTTCATTTAATTGTGTATAATCAAATTTTCAAGTCAGTCCGAGATTGCGGACTACTGTTTGAGAAACGTCGCTTTGCATAAAATAAAAAAAGAGAAGCCCCAGCCAACGTGGATAATGTGGATATTATGATCATAACCTATGCAATTACGGTTTCTCATAAGTTATTAAAATGAATGGGGGATTATATTTATCGAAATTAATTTTTAAAGATGTCCTTTGTAATAATTAGAGCCCGGGTTATATACAAATGCATAAGGGCTTATCAATTTCATATTTTAACACCTTTTTTTGTGCATATAAATGCATAAAATCACCAAAATTTCAGAATAAGTGTATATTTTAGCTTTTTTTTTTAATTAGCCGCATTGTACTAATGTTTTCAAGATCATTTTTTACTTTTTATTTCCCAAATTTCATCGAATTTCTTCAACTTTTTTCAAGTATTTCACTACTGAGTAGGCCTATTGTAGAATTATTGAGTAGGCCCCTTATATCATTTTAGGTCATATTTTTCGACATTTTTAAATGCATATTTTTACACTTCTAAATGTATGTATTCTTCATTTTTTTTTAGCATATTTTTATTTTCGCTTAGGTTAGGCCACCAAACCAAACACTCCTGCGGAATATTAAGCAGATTATCTTCCGGTTGGGCCATGCTGGAAAAACACTCCCGGTATCCAGGTCCAATGGGCTTAGGTTAAGCCAGTCATCTTCAACCTGCTACTCGCGTGTGCACAACGGTGCTCCCTGAAGTACCCCGATGCTTATGTCCGAATTCATGCTCACGAGCACTTGATCGACGTTCCAATTATAACACCTTGCAAAAATTGCATTCAAGGATTGAAATCATCCTGATTTCATGCATTCGTATGTTAAACTTGCCGTGAGGTTGCTCTGCTTTTGATGACGGGTATAGGCAGTGCTCACTACTGGGAAAAGGTTGAAGACCTCTGAGTTAGGCCATACACCACTGTTTTTAATATGGATATTTCTTTTTGTCATTTTTATACATATTTTTCATATTTTCGGAAAGTTCAGCATTTTTGAATGCATATTTATTTTTTTTTTCATTTCATACATATTTTTCAGTATGCTTATACTTTAAATGGCATGTTGAAGAATTTTTAAGTAATATTTTTTATTTTATTTATACGAATATTTCGGTATTATTGAATGCATATCTTCACAATTTTTGTAAATTTTTTTCCTCATTTTTCTATACTTTCAAAAGCATTTTTCTTTTCATTTTTGTGTATGCTTATAGTTTTTTGGTACTATATCTTAGCATTATTCTCAGTACATATTTTGGCGTTTTTTTAGTCGGCCTATATATATTTCAGCGTTTTCAGTTCATATTTTGGCACTTTTTAGTGCAAACGATCCTGGCTGGAGCAATAATGGTTGTCTCTTTATCAGTTATCTATCGCTTTGTTTATCAAAATCAACGTCGCATCATGAATTCGAACACAAGTAGATAATACACGCATGTGGCACATGTTTGTGTCTCTTCAGGGAGCCATTTAGTGCATCAAAAAGAGAGACATGAGAGATATTTCATGTAATTTATTATTTTATTTTTCGATGACTTTTTACATAGAAATTTTTATCTCCACCTCTCGTAACAGAACCATCATAAGTTACAATGTTTTGACGCTTTTTTTCGTTGTAAACATCCCTATTTTTTTGGCGTCATCAGATCAGACATAGACACCTTACTAGTGTTTACCGTAAACATGGCGATTTGTATGTTTAAGTTGCGTGTAATACCGCACAAGATAAATACATAACAGTCATGGAGCCTCTCTGATTCGTTACAAACGATATTAAGTCTAATTTATGTGTTTTTATTCGGTTCAAAATCAACCTGTCAAGTTACAATTTTGAATAATCGATTTACAAGTAACTGGTTCTTTCATTACGAATTTTTACTTCGTAGAATGAAACAAATGTCGTATTTATTCCGTTTTTCCCGTCACTCTAAATTTGAATACATCCTAACTGAACAGTGGCCCAGTCCATGTTCTCAATCAAACTCAGTTATACCGACACGGAAAATTCTTTGAAATTTTAGTCGTTTTAACCGAGTTGGCATTACAAGTAAAGTGTATGTTTTCGAGAAGACATTTTAAAGGTGGAAAAATTCTACTCACAAAAAATGCAATCAAATACAAATACAAACAAAAATTAAGTTACAGTGAATATAACGAGAGATAAAAAAATGCCTCTACAACAATATTTTTTCGAGTCTTGTTTGGAAATGTCTATACACTAATGTTAAACTGCTGCCTCTCGATATAACGATAATCCCGCTACAACGATATTTTTTGTTTGTCCGTAGAGCGTACAGTATCGTTGTAGCTTGGTTTCACTGTATTTTCATTACGATCA
Organism: Pholcus phalangioides; assembly: GCF_987345545.1. NCBI lineage: Eukaryota > Metazoa > Arthropoda > Arachnida > Araneae > Pholcidae > Pholcus > Pholcus phalangioides. The sequence continues at coordinate 30,222,416 of NW_028301597.1, forward strand.
GAGTGACCATATTTTATCAAGAAAAACGCGAGAAATTTGGGTCATAAGCACGGAGACATCGCTTTATCGCTTTCTCTTGCCAAAAAATATTGCCAATCGTGAATGAAATAGCTATTAATTGCCTATGAATAACCCTCGGCTGCTGCTGCAGCAAGTCTGCAAGGAATTGAAAAATATTTTACGAGGATGGGGGGGTTCTTTTATAACGTAATTTATACATAATACAAATTATCTTCATCTCTGGTTTTAATATAAAGGAATCAAAGCAAGCTTCGTTAAAAAAAAGGGAACAATTTTATAAGAATTTTTTTGGAATTTTTCTTGAGAGACAGAAGCAAAGTGATGAAAAATTTGTCGTTATGACCTACGTCGTTGGATTTTCATCTTCTAGCAAGGCTAATTACCATTATTCTCCATAGGAATCAGATGAGGCCGTGGCCATTATAAAACCAAGGTAGAAGTAGACTGCTTCAGAGCAATTCTGCAATAGTTTACAGTTTTACACGTTTTATCAACTCAGCCCCACCCCCATCGTGAGTAGGCCTACCCCCCCCCCTCTCCTGACCGACTACCAGTCTCTATGCAATTTACTTATTTATTATTAGTCTCAAGAAATGATTACACAGGTCTACAAAAGCTTTGATAACTGATTTCTGTATTTTCAGTGCTGATTCCAATAATGCGATCCATTTTTTTTTTCTCTATCGCGTAAGGTTTATTTTACAAAATGATTCTGTATTTTCGGGGAAATAAACTCAAATCAAAATATTTTGACATTTTTGTTTTTACTTTATCACCTCATATTGTGCTTTACATTTTACATCCTAGCTCTATCATGATAATGATAAGCCCTAAAATCACCATAAAATCTCTGAAATACCTCTGGCAATGATTTACTATATTTATTTGTTACGTGCAGTTTCAATGTGATTTGTATGCTACTTATTTATTATACAGGCTGCATGGGCAACAGAGCGTATGACATTTCAGATACATGACAACTCAGATAAGTCATTCATGTTGCGAGGGGTTGTAGTTATTAAAGTAAAAAAAAATGAACTTTTTATACCGTCCCCGTGTGCCCAAAAAACCCAATAACCAAGCTGTTGCCCTGCCTCTCCTGATGCCCACTAAAAAAATTCCACGTTTCTAAGGGCAGTACTCGCCGAGATATTCGAAAAATGGAGGAAAGTTGGAGGGGGGGGGGGAACAGCGTTAAATGCGGGAAAAACCGGTTTATCCGCATTTAATATGCTGCTTTTCCCCCAACTTTACCCCGTTTTTCGAATTTGAATATTTCAGGGAATATTGCCCCTAGAAACGTGAAGGAATTGTTTTGTTGGTCTCAGAAGAGACAAGGCAGCACTTTTGAAATCGAGTTTTTGGACACACGGGGACGGTATAAAAAGTTAATTTTTTACTTTATTTCAATAACTACACAACCTTGCAACATGAATGACGTAAGATCTGAGTACTACACGTTATTTGGGTACTTTTTCTAACTGGAAGTATGCCTCTAGGATCAACGGTTCGCCGGCAAAAATGTCATACGCCCTGTTACCTACGCACCCTGTGTACTATCGAAATTTAATTTTCACCTTATCTCAAAACTGGAGCCAATCTGACTAAACCAATGTTAGATTCGGAATCAGCGCCCTAAAGGTCACCCTAAAATCATTGAAATATCTTCAGCAATAGAATCTATGTTGAACGATTCAAGATTTTATAGCACTTTCTTAACTGAGCCGAATGCCTAACGGGAACTACAAAATCATAAGTATTTCCATAATATAGTAAGTAATACGACGACCTACTGCTTAACGACGTTTTGTGACGAATCAATTAATTTAATTATAATTAGGCACTTTTAATAGCTTTTATTATTAAAAGCAGTTACGTGACTGGAATTTTTAAATTATTTTTCCACTAGGCCTTATTAACATCTATAAAAATACATAAAAAACTCCAATTATTTTTAAGACGATTTTTTCATCGTAGACTCGTGTTATTGAAGGTGTCATTAGTGTACGATGGTTGTCTCTATAATATAATATATAATACATTTTTCATTCATCACTTTATTTACCAACGTTAAGTCATAGATAATGTACGCATGTGCATGTATGTGTTTGTGTGTTTTTCTTGGAGCCGTTTAGCTAAGGCCGTCTTAAGAGCATCATGGCCCCTCTGGACCAATTGGTTTTTCTGAAGCTCTATCTGCAAAATTCTTGAAAATTTCAATTAGTTCTTATTTTTGTGAGGCCCCCGGGTAGGCCCATGCGTTAAGACGGAACTGCGTTTAGTATGTTAGAAAGACACACGAGAGATTTCACGTAATTTATTATTTTTCGATGACTTTGCATATAATTTTTTACTTTTATTTCGTGAGAGTACGATCATAAGTTACGATGTTTTGACGTTTTATTTCATCCTAAATCTCTCTTTTTCTTTTCACTTTCTCTTTGGCGTCGTCAGATCAGACATAGACATTACACCTTACCAGTGTTTACCGTAAACATGGCGGTTTGTAAGTTGCGTGTAATACCGCACTAGATAAATACATAACAGTCATGGAGCCTCTTTGATTCGTTACACACACACACACAAACGACATTAAAAGTCTAATTTATATGGTTTTTATTCGGTTCGAAATCAACGTGTCAACCTATAATTTTTGAATAATCGGTAACTGGTACTTCCATTACGAATTTTTACTTAGTGGAATGAAATAAATGTCATATTTATTCCGTTTTTAGCTTGGATGTGGGTGTTTTTTCCGGCCACTAAATTTGAATACAGTCAAACTCGGTTATTACGACACGAAACATTCTTTGAAGTTTTAATCGTTTTAATCGAGTTGTTATTGCAAATGAAGTGGATGTTTTCGAAGACATTTTGAAGGTGAAAAATATTACTCAGATGCAATCAGACACAAACAAAAATTAAGTTGTTTCACTATGATTAGAGTGACCATATTTTATTGAGGAATTCGGGTCATAAACACGGCAGGGGGGGGGGGGGGTGCGTAGCTTTTCCTTGCCAGTCGTCACTGAAATTGCCATTAATTGCCTATGCGTAACCCTCGGCTGCTGCAGCAAGTCTGCAAGGAATTTAAAAAAATATTTTACGGAAAGGCGGGGGTAATAAGGGGTCAAGAAAATTAGAGTAGAATGGGCAAAGGGCGGCTAAATACCATGAATTCGCTTCTGCACTCAGGCGGTGCTCGCGAGACGAAAAGGATGATAAAATGTCATGATGATTTTCGTTTTGAGAAAAAAAATTGCTACTTGTGTGTGTGTGTGTTTTTTTTTTGCTGATATTGGGCATGACGTTGCTCGCGATCAGAGGCGCATTTATGATTTTGCCGCCTGTGGGCCATACGAATTTTACCGCCTTTCTCCCTTTCTAGTCATTTTCTTGACTACTCTTTCCTTGGATTTACAACATTGTGCTATAACCCGCTTGGCTTCCCCCTACTCCTCAAGTACACAGGGTCCGGGAGCTTCACAAAAATAAGATCTGCTTGAAATTTTCGGGACGAAGCAGGTACGTTTGCCAGATAGGGCTTCAGAAAAATCACGGCAAGGGGTACCCATAATACTCTTAAGACGGCCATTCTTTTTTTTTAGGTCACTTTTTGGTCACTCATGACCTAGACCCTAGCTGTCTGGGCAGAGGTGTATTCATTGAGGGTTACGCAAAAGTTTTGCCGCTCTCCTCCCATTCTGTTACATAATTTTCTTGGTCAAACTTGCCGCTTCTCTTAACTTCCCATCCTGGACTATATCCCGCTAAGCCCCCCCCCCACTTTGTAAATACGCCACTGCTCACGACTCGAAAAAGATTGAAGAACCCTATAGGAAACGCTTGGCTGATGGCACAATGGTGCTTCAGACCGCAGAGTTCTCTACCGACAGTCGGCCATATATACGGCACGACGTTTGACTATTTTTTTCAATCACGATCGTCGGAAGTGTCTCGAACCTGTGGGTGCCCGCCTTGAGATTCAGTAGGAAATTTCGATTTCTGAATGAATTCTGTGGGGTGCTCGGACTCCTTCCACAAACTTCCGTGGGTGCTCGGAAACCCACAGAAGACTCCGACTCCACTGTTTTCAATCGTCTGCCCTTGAATGATTCCGTGTGACTAAAGTGGTGTTTTTAATTCAGCAGTCATCCGCGCGCGATTTGATCTCCCTCAATCAAACACCAAGTAAACCAAATACACCCTGTGCCATAGCCCTCGCACGCTATATTTAATTTCTGCTGCGTTCTGAATCGCACACTTCGGACACCGTTCAGTAATGAGTGCAAACGTTGGTGCGAAATATTTTCAGAATAAAATTGTTTCGAATTAGAGACGCCGCGACATGAAGTAAACATAGGAGGGGCCGAAGGTTGTTGGTAGTCCCGTATGTACGGGACTGAAGCACGTACGGAGGAGCGGAAAGCTGCATTGCATCGTTTTTCAAAAATTATTCGAGGAGCTCAGCCACATTAAAAAATTTATTGGAGGGGGCTCAAATGGCCTCAGCCACTAGGTTCCGGCGCCTATGTTTCGAATGTAGTAACAAGGCCATTACTCCAAACTAGCCGCCCACGAACCATTTCCAAATGAATTTAGTGATCCACGGCAAATCTATGCAGATTACGTACGTGACCTGCGGTGCTGCTTCAGATCGCTTAAATAACCCTCGGCACGTTTTTGAACCAATGGAGTGGCTCGCACTCATCTAAAGGTTGAGCACCCTTAGTCTCATCATCATCCGAAGAAGAGCACCCATGTGTCAACTCTGACATAACTTATCGGCTCTTAGACAAATCACCTTAATACCAATTTTTCGAATCGAAGGTATTCAGTTGGTTAATCGTCCATCAAAAATACCGCTCGCGAGAAATTTCGTACGTTCCCATTCAGCACCACGGTGCTCGTTGGCGACATGTTGAACATGCGTAGTCCAAGATTTCTATTCACTTCTAGATGTCACAGGAGCTAGAAATAATCGCATTCCATCGACAGATGTTGACAACAAACACGTTAGCTTAATCCGGCATTTTCGACGCTTGGACTGGTCAAGCTTTAAAAAACCCTCTAAAATCCCTTTGAAGAAATACGAAGGGTGGGGGGGAAGAAAACCGACACTCAAAAGTGACCACCAGCTGGACATTTCCCACACGTCACCATCATCATCATCATCCCGGATGCTCATTCATTATCTAAATTCACCTTCACCACCGGGTGGGCATGACCACGAGATTATGGACTCCCTTTTCTGCCTCGGTACCCAGTTACTACCCATCACTCTCTGAGTAAGTAGCCCCCCCCCCAGGCCAATATATTTTCTTTTCTCCTCCCCCTCCTTCCCCCCCCCCCCAACGTCAGCATGGCTTCAACATGGAGGGAAAAAGAAGTAGGCACAGGATGTGCTTCATGTCGACCATGGAGTTTCCTGCTCGGTTCCTCTGATGAGGGATGGCGCTTGTGTTGAAACAGGATCCTTTCTTTTTTTTTTCCAATGTGCTCCGCCCGTGATGGGGGTATGGGGGGGGGGGGGTCCCCCTCTCAATGTAACAACAAGACGTATTTTTCCTATAGCATTCCCTCCCTTGTATGAGTGCAAATCTCTGAAACGTTTATAGATTCCCATTCCTCTTCCATTTTTTGTGGTGCCCCGCCTTCTCTCTTCTATCTGTGAGTGTCGCAGAAAATGTACATGAATAGCAGATTCTCGGTGGTGATAATTACCGTGGGGAGAAGGGGGGGGGGCTCACCACCGAGGGATCGGCATCATCATCCGTCCCGCATACTTTTCTATATGAACTCCTGTTTGTTAGAGGGCGGGGGGGGGGGGGGGGCTCTTGAGCGGGATGGAAAATTAGTGTGTTTCCCAAATAGGATACCATTCCCCGAGGGTGGCGTAAGTGAGGGTGCTGTGCACCCACGCTGCTGGTTGTAAAGGGCGGCAGCCTAGGCTCTCTCATTTAGAAACACAAATTAATGAAAGTCACGACACAACGTTCTGTCACTCTTTTAGCCCATCCAACATTATTTTGACTACGAAAATGTTGAGAAAACTTGAGGGGGACAAGTTTTCCCTGGTGGCCGTATTACCAGAAACAAGAATGAACTATACCACACAGGGCAAGTGTGAATTTTTGGTCCCCCCCCCCCCCAGAAGAGGATTTATGGTTTTACACTAATTTTGCTACCCTTTTAGTCGCCCTTCTATTATTATTAATTAATGGTAATAATTCTAATCTAATTTCCGTGACCACACATTACTCAAATTCACCGCCCTGGGCAATTAAAATTAAAAACGCCCCTGCCCCATCCAGTAATTTTTCAAGGAAGTGTCAAAAAAGTCAAAAAGGGAATTCGGCTTTCCGGCCGGTCCAGGCCGGAGCACCAGGAACCCACCCCCCCCCACATTCCCCCCAGTTTCCCCCTGGGAACCTTGGAGTAGGTATTTTGGCGTTGATTTGGCATTAAAAAATGAGGTTAATTAAAAATTTCAAATGTATGATGGCTAATCAATAAGAGCTATTTTGTGGGAAAAGTTATCTGGAGTAGTTATAAACGGAAAAGGAATTCTGTACGGGACAACTTTTTTTAAAAGCGGGACGTATGGTCAAAAAAATTTTGTAGGCTTAATAGCGGCGTGCGGTTTCGGACGACTAAAAGGTTTATCGCACAGTCGGTCCCCTTGAATGAAGCCCTTTCGGCCTTCCACTAAGTTCACGTTTAGGGGCGGCACATGACGTTTTGCACCCGGGCGGCAAATGAGGTAGAAGTCCTTTGCGATGTTACGAACGATACTGAAGTGGGCCCCAATCAGGTGGGCAATTATGGGGGGGTGGGGTTATGTCAGCAGCTATATCGCTCAGGGCCGCAACTACGTGTTGGTCAGCTGGGGCAGGATGCATTTCGGTGTCCACTTATGATGTTGAACAGAGTTTAAAGGGTGAAATTTTTCCCCCGTTCCGGCGGCCGGGCACCAGCCACAACTGCCCCCCCCTCCCCCCCCCCCCCCCCCCCCAGTTGTGGCCCTGCTATCACTTGTTGAATTTTACCGAGTTTTACGGAATGGGAGCTCGAAAATGAAATGAAAAAGAACGAAGACTAATGGGAAAATTTGATCAAATTTATTGAAGGATTGAAGGTAGGGGGGGGGGCACAGTTCTGGAAGCTGTATTGTTGAAGGGAAAACCTCTGATAGTATAGATTTCCATCCAAAACCCGGTGTATGGGTAGGGCTATCTCAACACGGATGGGAGGCTGAAACAGAGTGGATGGAGTGAAATGTAGAACGGCCGATAAAATAAAATAAAAACTATTTTTCAATGATTTCAGGGCCCTCAATGTTTTCAGAGCTGAGGGGGGGGGGCATCAGGCCACCGGTACAATAATAGGATATGAGCATGCCAATGTTGTTTGTAGATCTTTACAAAGACCCCACAACCTGCAGCAGGGCCACTGTGCTGGCACCTTTGGTGAGGGCCCCCCCCCCTCCCCCCGTCTACAGTGAATTTACAGTGCGGAAAAAAAAAATAAAAGAAAAAAACGAGATTCGTGCCGGGCAGTCGGGCTGGAGCCCTGTTAGCCCAACCCATGTGGTTGGGCTTTTAACCTACGGCCTTTAATCATGGGTCTTTAACCTTCGATAGATTTCTTGAAACAAATCCTAAGACGGCGTCTCATACATTATGTTGCATTAATATTAAGATCGCGAGCAACACGGTGGGTAGGGTGGGGGTGTCGCCAACATCTTCCGAGACGAGCACCGTCTACGAGAGCAATCTTCAACCAGTTGCTCGTGAGCACCACGGTGCTCCCCATAGTGCTCGATGCTCGTGTCCGATTGCGGGCTCGCGAGCTCTTGATCAACGTTCCAATTAAACAAGTTGTACAAATTGCATTCAAGAATTTAAATCATCCTAATCTCATGCATTCGTATGTCAAACTTGCACTTAAGGGTGCTCTTCTATTGATGAAGGGGGTATAGGCAGTGCTCGCGACAGATAGTGCTCCCCATAGTGCTCGATGCTCGTGTCCGATTGCGGGCTCGCGAGCACTTGATCAACGTTCCAATTAAACAAGTTGTACAAATTGCATTCAAGAATTTAAATCATCCTAATCTCATGCATTCGTATGTCAAACTTGCACTTAAGGGTGCTCTTCTATTGATGAAGGGGATATAGGCAGTGCTCGCGACAGCAAAAAAAATGTTGAAGACCTCAGATCTACGACATAAAAATGGGAAAAATAATGGAAAAATTAAATAAATCTCCAAAAAAGCATAAATCAATAAAAATTGTTAGATTTTTATTGATTTACGGAATCTCGAATTGAGAAAAATTGACAACTCAAATTAACCCTCTACTGTTCACCCCTATAACAACGTATAGAAATTTTTTTCACAAAAACGGGTGTAAATTGGTGCTGTTCGCATATTTTTGATTGAAAAAATCCATCAACAAAGCAATTTCTTTAATTGGAGCCGATTTTTTAATTGACTGAAATGGTAAATTGAGAGTGTGAAATACAGTCGAATACCGTTATAGCGCAAATCTCGTTTTAACGAACACTTTTCTAATTCCCCAGATAAGTTTACATAGTAACAATGCGAAGTTCGTTATAACGGGATCCGACTGTAAACTGTTTTCCTTTATCTTTCTGTTATCTATTAACTGACAAAATTCCGCTTAGCAAAATTGGATAGTTGTTGCCTTAAATTTATTTTGTAGCTCCCCTCGATTTGGTGCGATTTTATGAAACTTTTTGAACACTTGAAATTTTTCACCAGATGTCAAAAAAATGACACCGGCAAGGAATCATCTCTTTCTAGATAAAAAAAGTATTGTACTTGCATAACCGTATTTTGTACTGAAATGACACTAAAAGATGTACTTTCTAAATACCAAAAAATTGAGAAAAAGAAAAAATTAGTGTAAATTCTTTTCTTTCTCTTTTTTGACAATGTATTTGCATGTATATTCAAATGCACATGCACGGGACCATGTTGACAAATAAAAGATCCTATATTTTGATTATTGTCAGAGTGATAAATAATTATTTATAACATTCCGGACAAGTGTTGCCAACAATCAAAAAATTTTCCAACCAGATTCTTCATCAAAAAAACAATTAGAAGCCGGGCTTAAAACAACCAGAATTAATTTTAGTCATTATTTCGACATGACCATACTTCCCGTATTTCCCGGGACATTCCTATATTTTCACGTAATTTAATAATAGACTACTAGTGCACACGGGAAATTTTTTTTGAAAAGACTAGAAAAACAACAATATGTGTATTTCTCCCCGCCTAAATGGCCGAACAAAAGACCAGATCTTGTTGGAAAATAACTAGATTGGCAACAGTGATTCCCAAACTAGTTTAGCTCCGTCCGAATTTTCAAATAGCCTACGTCTTCGATGAACCGCTTCAATTCTGTAACAGGACTGTATACCTAAGTTATTCGCAAGTACAGTAAGCCTACCTTGCAAAAATATCGAGTTCCCAGACGGTTTTAAATGAGTTTAGGTCAGCCAGTCAGTCCAGTATAACTGTAATTTACTTTATCTTTCGAATATCTAACCACTGTTTGTCACTGCATGAATTATATAGAAATGCAAAGGTAACAACAGACAAAATACCCAACGAGGTGGCTCAAAAAAAAGATTCTATATTTCAGGAAAATTGAATGATTTATATTAAATTTTTACGTATAAACCAGACGTCTTCAACCTTTTCTTAGTCGCGAGCACTGCCTGTATCCATCATCAAAAGCGAAAAGCATTCTTTTCGGCAAGTTCGACATATGAATGCATGAAATCAGGATGATTTCCATCCTAGAACGCAAGTTGTGCAAGAAATTTAATTGGAACATTGATCAAGTGCTCGCGAGCATAGAGCACTCTGGGTGCTTTACGGAGTACCGTAGTGCTCGCGAGCAATGGGTTGAAGATGCCTGGTATAAACCAAAAGATTCCGTTTCAGTTCATTCTGATAAAATCTACTATTCCAGTGTTTCTCAAACTTTCGTCACCCGCGGCTCTTTTGCCCAATTCATGGTTTATCAGCGGCTCTCCAGAATTGTTTACTTCATATTTTCACTTATAAAAAAACCCACTTCAAAGCATAAATAGGTGCACAAACGAAAGTCTCCATCTCAGGGCGACGTCCCTAGGAGCCGCGACGCCCACTTTGAGGGACATTGAGCTATTCATTTTAGTCCAGAAAAACAGTCAAGAGGACATTTCCATTGGCAAAAGACTCAAACTTTTTGTTCCATCACCCCCTTCTTCAGGAAATTTTTTCTCTCATCGCCCCCGTCCCCAACTCAAGCGAATCCACGGGATTCCTATGTTACACCAGTAGCTTTTATCGCCCCCCCCCGAACCATTCCATCGCCCACCGGGGGCGATATGGCCCACTTTGAGAAACACTGCACTTAACCAAGCAACTACCCTCTCAGGTGTAAACGTTCGTGTGAAAGTACCTGTTTTGAAAGTGTACAACTTTGGCCTATTTTTCAAGTCATGCCGTGTAGGAGTTATTACAGTAGGGCTACACCCAGCCATCCTCTACCTGCTGCTCGCGAGCACTTGATCAACGCTTCAATTAAATACCTTGAAAAAATTTCACTCAAAGATTAAAATCAATGCATATTTCAGGTATACGTATGTCAAAGTTTCCGTCAGGGGTGCTCTTCGTTTGATGATGAGTATAGGCAGTGCTCGCGACTCCAGAAATCTTGAAGCCCCCCCCCCCCCTCCATACATCCGTCATTATAACTATGATATAAGACGGATCTTTTGGCGCAATATCTCTGTTAAACTTTTTATCATTGCCTGCGTCATTACTTGAAATTGAGAGAATAAAAGATGCACCCCGAAACATTATATTTTGTATTATACACGAAAATGTAGGCGAAATCATGCTTTCATTTTCAATAAAACGACTCTTCAATTCACTTCGCAACAGCGCCAAACAATGACAAAAATGTCTGGGAAGTAAACTAGACTGTCCGGCTTTCAGGCCTGTCCTAGATCTTATGGTAAATATTTCGGGGTCTCAATGGTCAGAAGATATGATGCAAATAACTTCAAATACAAATACAAATACCACGCCACAACAGGCAAATTGCCCAACGAGGTGGCTGACTTAAGAACATCATGGATCCCCGAGCCATTTTTTGGACGCCCTACATACTACTGCTACACCACACATGTACCCCGCCCACACCCGACCAAAAATAAATGTCAATCAAAACACCCGAAAAAATCACTAGAGGCACTTCTTAACTTGCTAATACATAAAATATAATCAGCAGCGAAGTTTGTTCAATATTTAATGGCGGGGGAGGGGGGGGGGGAAGGGGGGGGAATTCATTCAAGTTTCATCACGAGAGATAAGCAAATCCGACGTGGCATTTTGCCTATTTCAGCACTCAACTTGATATTTATCCTTGCAACAAGTTCTATATATTTTGAACTTGGACAAGCACAGAGCACCACGGTGCTCCCTGATGCAACCAGAGTGCTCGATGCTTGCGTCTAATCTTGTGCTCGCGAGCACTTGATCAACGCCCCAATTAAAAACCTAGTACAAATTGTATTCAAGATTTAAAATCCTGATTTCACGCATATGTATGGTCAAACTTGCCGTAAGGGTGTTCTTCTTTTGATGACAGGTACAAGCAGTGCTCGGAACTAGAAAAAGGTTGAAGTCCTCTGTGCTAGAACATGAGTTAGATTCTCAAAGCAAGGTCCCCGGTTGAAACATTACCAACAAAGAAATTGAGGGTTTTGTTTACTTCTTTCCCCGTTAACTTACTATTAAACCTTCCTTCTGGTTACCTAATGCCAGGAGGAAGACACTTTTACAGCACTGATCAGAAACTAAGCATGCTGAAAAAATATGTGCTTTTCAGAAATAATAGAAGTCTCTAAACTGAAAGACGAGGTAAATTGAAAATAATTTTTAGTTACTGTATATACTTCTCACAAAAAAAAATAGCCAGGAGAAGAACATTTAATAAAGACTCTCGCCTTTCTTTTTTTTCTGAATAAATCTAATTTGCGAAGTAATTTGCAATTCTAATTGATTTAAAAAGAAATTCAAGCGATGGATACATTCTTCTCAACGCAAAATTTAATAGGTGGCAACTTTTGTTGGGACTTGGACCAACTTGGACTTGAACCAATCTTTCCAAATATCACAAATGAAAAAAAAAAAAAATCTGGGAAAAATTTTCATTTGGCTATAGAGCAGATTCCCAACTTGGGCGTTAACGCCCCCTTGGGGGTGATGGAAAGTTCCAGGGGGGCGGTAGAAGCTACGGGTGTAACATAGGATCCTATGGGTTAGATTACGTTGGGGGGGGGGCGATGTGAGAAAAAGGTTGGGAAACTATGCTATAGAGCAGCGGTTCTCAAACTTTTTTGACTCGCGGAGCCCTTTTTAGTATAAAATTTCCATGGCGGAGCCCTGTTTGACTCTAGGAGCCCTTTTTGTATGTAATTTTTATGGCGTAGACCTTTTTTTTTTTTAATTTATCTATCAAATTTACTGATTTATTTTATTTTCCTCGAGTCACCGCGGAGCCCCTAGTAAGTGCACATGGAGCCCCAAGCGGAGCACCGGCTGAGAACCGCTGCTATAGAGTATTGATCATAGGCGGGAGATAGACTTGAACGTCTACCTCCGCCGAAGCCTTAAAAGCGTGTTGTTTTGAGCCCTAAAAATCTACTAAATCTCAGCTAGGCTTCCCAAACATCAAGACACGCAACTTAATTACGGGTAAATAATCAGGTTATAACCGAACTAAGAATCTGAACTCAGTTTTTTTTTTTAACGACAAAATGGTGATATCGATCGGAAATTTTCGAAATCTGAGGGGAAAAAAAAACTATTGCAAAGTGTTATCTCATAATACAATCCACAAAAGATAAGATAATATCGAGCCGCAAACGGCCAACATCATCAAGTATTTCTTAAGATTACGTAAAAAAAAAAACGTTATCTGTGGTCGTTAGTTTTAGTATAAATCATAACTGTTTATAGAAATGTTGTAACACTAGTTATCTCTTCTACTATTATAAGCATCAACAATCGGAAAAAAATTATCGAAATGCTTGTTATCACTGAAGAGAAAGAGAGAAAAAGAACGTCTTATCATATTTCTCTTTCCTTATTTTTTTTTTTTTTTTTTTTGCCTTCAAGAAAAGCTATAGCAGCGTTATGTTGCGTATGAAATCGGCGGCCGCGTTTTGATATTTCGATCACGTTCTCTGGGGTTCTCTCATTAAGGCATCAGGCCTGACCTACAAGGTGGTACCGCTATCTGGTATCCATCGCGATACCGTGATCATGATGATGACAAGCCCGGGCTCTGTTTTTCGGACTCGTATCATGTTGGTGGGGAAGTGGGGATTGAAGACGGAGTGAAGTTAAATTACGGCCCGGCCCCTGATCATGTCAACGTGATTTTTCGTTGATGTAATAATTCAAGAGAAGAAACTCTCGAAACATGTCCTTTGGGGTGTTAGGCCATATCGAGTTATCATAGCCATCGGAACTATCATGGTCTATATGCCAGGCGGTTCTTAACCTATGGGTCCCGATCCAAGCTTGATTCGCTATGACTTCCGAGATAGGGGCCGTACAGATCCACTTACACAGACAAAGACTCTTGTAGACTTTGCATATCCCCAGAGACGTCTTAACACATGGGGGCCGGGCACAGCCCGGTGGCCAAAAGTGCAGAGGGACTTCATAAAAATGGGATCTGGTTAAAATTAGTAAGCATGTAAATTGGTAGACAGGAATTTTTTAAACCAAGTAGAGGGCCTCAAGAAAATCGTTTCTGTCCAGGGGGCTGCTATTGACAACCCTGCGTATTCTTATAAATGCTAAGCAGCTCGTTTCAAGACTTGCGTACTCCTAGAAATGCCTTAAAAGTTGTACGCGTACCTTTTTGATATACGCTTGCGTATCTCTAGAAACACAGAGAACTCGGCTACAATGGAGATGTAAACGCACGCACAGGGGTGCTTTACCTTTATCTCTAAAGATCTTTTATAGTGTTAAAAAGATCTTTTATAGTGTAATACCGGCCTTTTCTCCCAGACACATCAGTCTGTCCAGGGCATTTTATAAAAAATTCAAACAAGTGGGACCACTTTGATGAGAAGGCATTCAACAGTGTGGCGGGAGTCATAATCATCTGCAGAAAAACACAGCGAAACAACTTTCTAATTGGTTTTTCGAGAATAGAGGGTGTCTGTATAAAAAGTTAATTTTTGTATTTTAATAATGATATAGAACTCTTTGCAACGTAAATGATATATCCAGTGGCAGGTCGTGGTTGGATGTTCTGAGGAGGGGGGGGGGGGTGCAAAAACCAAACACTTCGTTCTCCGTAGTCAATTTTCACAAATATTTATTATAGTTAATTAGATAATTTATATTGAAATTTTATTTTCAATACGTCTGCCCAAATAAAAGAAAGAAGTAAACAGTCTCAGTACCTACAGTATCCCTACAATGCGGTATCAGAAATGCTTTCCTGATACGGTAGCGTTCACATAATATATAAGTGACTATGCGTTTCCGTAAAAAAATATACATAAAAAAATAAAAGAGGTCAAAGAAGGTGTTCAAAGTGTCGTCCATGTAATGTGTAACCCACATCTCCAGCGCATGAAATTCCAAACAGAATTCTTTGAGGCAGTCTTTCCGGAAGTGGGCAATATCGACCTTTGGTGGGCGATTGAATGGTCCGGGGTGGGGGGCGATAGGCGATAGAAGCTACGGACTTAGCGTAGGATCCTATGGCCTCACTTGAGTTCGTGGGGACGATGGCAGGAAAAAATATATGATGAAGGGGGCGATGGAAAATAAAGTTAGGGAAACTATGCTTTATAAAAGGTTATTGTTGGACTTCCCTGCAATGCGTGCAGCCAGTTCCTCAGTCAAGTACACTTATAACACCCTGGATATAACATACCAGTAAAATAATTGCTTTTGCTAGTTGGTGCGAAGTACCGAGCATTTTGAGCTCTGGCCTTCTTCGTCTTGGTTTCTCTACTTAGGTGGAGATATGGATCGGTCAATGGCAAGTTGCTTGAATACAACCATCGGTGACTGCTTTATATTAAATAAAACCCTCTTCAGGTTTGAATAAGTTTGAACATCTGACAATTATATTAGATTTAAAAAATCGATGGTCAAAGGTTACAAAATAGTTATACGGATTTTTTCAGAGCATTTATACTCTATATTTGTGCCTATCAATACTTAAAAAATAATAATAATTAATTCAGTGAATAAAAGTATATATTTACATTAAATATTCTCACTACTACAGTATTAAATAATACACATCACTATTGTGATTACGCTGTCACAAATTGCAAAAGTTACGGTATCTTTTACAACATAAGTTTACAGTATTTCATACAGCATATTTCAATTCAGAAAGAGTTCGAATGTATACACATGGAAACTCTCACAATATCATCAGAGTTATTTGAAGTGATTTTTGAACATCTGGCAAATATATTAGACAAAAATAGAATAGAGTGGAAGGTTACAAAATGGTTATATGAATTTACAGAGCATTTATATTACTATCTACCTTTCACAATGTTTTCCAATAATCAATTTAGTGAATAAATGTTCTTTGTTTGTTTTTTCGTAAAATATTCTCATTACTAAAATATTAGATAATACAATATCACTACAAGTGATTTACACAATCTGCCAAAGTTATGAGATCTTTTTCTTTCAATACGTTACAATAATCAATTTAGTGAATAAATGTATTTACATAAATATTCTCACTCTACCATTTTAAATAATACAATATCTCTCTAGTGATTGACATTTAATCCATTTGTAGCAGTTATAAAATAACTGATATGATTTATTTGCAGTAGAATTTGTCAATACCATACGCTGTTAGTGCATTATTAATAGAGATACAGGGTCTCTCTTCAAAATCATGACTGAAGTATTCTGGAAATGTACGGAGAGCTGCTTAAGTTATCTAGATTTGTGCCGCAGACCACTTAATTGAAGTGCGAGAATGTGTCGCGGACCTGCAACAGCACCTCAGGCCACTGAAGTAATGCGTGAATATGCCGCGGGTCATTTCAGTGATCTGAGGATGTGCCACCAAGCTCATTCTTACAAAATTAGTTTTGAAGTCGCGGATCACTCCGAGAGCTACATTTTGCCCGCAGGCCATGGGTTGAGCATTTATGGTGTATGATGTCCGTTGATAGATACAACAGTCATCCGTCGGTACCTCAGTTGGCACAGAAGAGGACTGTTGATACAAATATCAGATGCAACGCTCAACAATAGTGGTTTTCACAAGATGGTCTACGGACCTGCCGGGTGAATGCATCTCTTCTTCTCTTTCTCAAGCGACTATGGGATAAAAGGCAGGGGTGTCCTTGATACCTTCTGTGATAGACCAACGGGGTTCTCGGGTAAGAGGAGCTTATTTAACAATAGTGTTATGAATGAGAATTTAAAAACCTTTCCGTACGTACTATGTAGATACTTTTATCCTACGGTAAGCCACTGATAATGGCGAGATTATTTGAGTTCTGTAAGCCGGTAATTTTGGTCGGGTGCACAGATTCAGACGGCTTTCGTTACAATTGTCGGCGCATCTTCCATTGCACGATGTCATGAGAGAAAAAGCAGCGATTAATGAAAGAAGTAATTTCACAAAAATATTAAACAAAAGAAAAAATAAATCCGGTTATTTAAAAAAATGATAGTGATTTCAGAGATTAAATAAAAAATTTGAATTGATAAATGAAATCAGTTCAGAAAAATAATATAAAAAAATTCATACATTATAATGAAAGAGATAATTTTTTTTAAATAAATGGAAGAAAAATAATTTTATAAAAAATCAGTGAAAGAAATAATTTTAAAATTAATTGGAGAAATAATTTCAGAAAACGTGATTAAAGGAAAATTAATCAGAAGGAATTTTTGAGAAAAGAAATAATTTAAGGTTAATGAAATAGTGTACTATTTCAGAATCAATGAAAATTCCTAACTAATGATAGAAATAATCTCAGAATTGATGACAGAAATAATTTCAAAATCAATGAAAAATTTCAGAATTAATGATAGAAATAATTTTAGAACTGATGAAATCCTTCAATAATTTCGGCTGTTCTTGACTCGCGGCTTTTTCCCACCGGTTGGCTTTAAATTATGGATATTTGAAAGATATTGAATCGAAAACTAATTTTATTCTGGTGGTGACTTTCGGAACATCCATGAATGCTTGCCATAGCCTTGCCAAAAGGACTGCAATCTCTAATTTTACCTATTTTTCCCCGTTCCACATTTCCGTTCCATTTTTTTTTCCATTTTCCTTTGAATCAAGACATTTCACAATTTGACATTCATCATAAGTCTTATATGCGTAATCTTAACCTAGTCTTCGGAGGAAAAAAAACTGCTCATTACTATAACCCAAAAGCTCCTTTTTTTCCCGTAAATAGGGGGAAATATAAGATATTTCGTGTCAACCAATGGCGTGTTCGCATGTTGACTGAGTTGGTAATGGACCTATTTCTTGTTAAACGTCGACGAGAATCAACCACCAAAAAAAAAAAAGTTTACGATGCTCCTGGATAAGTTAAACATCAGATAACGGAGCCCTTCAAGTGTTATTTTTATTGCTTTCTGACTAATCATATGGGACCAATTTCCACGCCTATCAGAGTTGACAGGAAAAAATGATTTTATGACTTTGTTTTCTTGAAATGTTAATCATTTCCAATAACTGCATGTATATAAGACTTATTTCCCAATCTCCGTCAATGATGAAGAGGTCTTCCAAAATATTCATCGCGCATCTTCCGGCGATTCTTGTCAGCAGGAAAAACACTTTTGAATCGCTTATAAGATTCCTAAAACCCAGTGAGACAACAGGCATGACCTCCACATCCTGGAGCAGGGCCCCTAGGCTGGGATCTTTGGCGGCCCCCTTAAGCCAGACTTTTGACGGGTCCCTTCTTACAGCATGAAAAAAACAAAAAAATTATGATAATTTTCCTGTGCCCCAGGGCTGGAGCCCTGTCAGCCCCACTGTAGTGGGGGGCCATGACAATAGGACATCCGTGAGTCAGACCGGGGACTCGGTGAAACCTCCTGACAACGGCCACTAACGGGACCTAGAAAATGTGGTCGTTATTGGGAGGTTGGTTGTTGAGAGGTTCAGTATTACTTTATTTCTTTCAAACCGAGCACAACCAACACTAGCAGAAAGCCTCCGCGCGAAGCTCGTGACGTCACTGAAAAAGTCCATTTCACCTATGGTCATTGGATATAGCTAATAACGGCAATAACTAACTAACTGACTGAGGTAAATGCATATTTTCCTCAGGGAATACCGAGTCTATTGACTCTCATAAGCTTCCCTGTTCTCTGCTGCTCCGTACGAGCTTCTAAATTAGAAGTATTGTGGAAAAATAGAAAAATCACAGAGAAATTATGCACGATAATTATATTATATTGAGCTTCACGATAAACAACTTAGATATATACATAAACGAAAATACATTTGAACACATATCTAATAAATATACAGTCGAATCCCGTTATAACGAAATTTCGTTATAATGGAATTCCAGCTTATTGCGTTGTTCCTATGTAAACCTATCTGGGGGATTAGAAAAGTGTTCGTTAAAACGAGATTTTCGCTATAACGGTATTCGTTGAAACGGGATTCGACTGTAATAATTCTGTTGCAAAAAAAATAAATATTCTATAGCTTATTCCTTTAGGCCTGCTGGAAGGATTTTTCAGTCCCTTGATTTTGCAAAGCGTTTGTAATATTGTATGCATGTATTTTTTGTGTATTACATGTTTGTATTTGTGAAGTAAATATAAAAAAAGAAAAGATAAATATATTGAAAAGATAATTTACGGACCGGCTGACGGTAAAAAAAAAAAAGAAAAGGAATGAAGACAAATTTGTGGGGAAATTTTTTTAAAATTTAAAATTTAAAATTATGTAGCTTCAACACACTCACATGGTAAGGCGAAATTTTTTGTGGACTGGCAGAAATTCCCCATGGTTAGGCAACGGTCTGCGTTGCCAATGATGTAAGAATACTGCCCTAGATGCCATAAATGATTATTAGGAACGAAAAAATACTGCGTTTTATACGAAGCGTCATCATTTCTCCAGTAACTTATGTAATTAAAACTGGATTTAGTCCAAAAATGAATTATTTTAAAGTCGTTTTTTTACAGGTCACTCCCTGTTTTACAGTTGGATTTTTTTGGTCCCCCCGGTGTCCGCAAAAGAGAGGTTTTGACGATAAATAACTCCTCATATCAACTGATGATAATTTAGGTCTAAAAAGCATAAAAAACAACTGCTTGATGCTTTTTAGATCGTAAAAAAAAGATCTGTATGTGTTTCTTTCTTCTCTTCTTTTGCACGATTCTTGAATCCAGTTTATGTTTATAATCTCCTTTATCCTCAAGTATCCCACTCCAAAACACATCATCAGCATATTACAAATGGTCGGATGAAGTTACCGCATGTGAATTAAACCCTAGAATACTAACTCTCTACGTCTCAGAAACGTAGACGTATAGGCAGTTAACATGTAGTTTTTTATCAGCTTTCTTTTTAGTTAGTATTCTAGGGTTAAAAGTGGATAACGTGTCAGTGATCCTATTTGGATTGTACGATACCGGTACCAATCGTTCCAAAGAATCGCATTGATTCAGATAGATCATCGTAATACATGCCACACATCCTTAGATATGACAACATATCGTTATCCCCTTACGTCAGAAACATGAATGTGCAAATTTCAGAAAATTGGGGGAATGCCGTTTGAACATTTACTCTACCCATGTTACTCTATGGATGTCATTTTTCCAGAACTGTTTTGTAACATGTTTTCAGGGGGGATACACATTCTGGCAAAACTTAGAAGCAAGATGAGTTATATCCAATCAGGTGATAAACCCAAAAAAGTGAAAATTTGCGTATTCACGTCACTAGCAAGGGGTGCGATATATCGGCCTGTATCATTAATACAGTATATCAATACTGTGGAGATATCATTGACGGTAGCGCAATATAAATATGCCAACTAAGATGGCTACAATGATCATGCATTATCCATACGAACGAGTCAGCTTTAAATTAATGCATTATTCGTATAGGAAACGACAACCGATAAAATTAATATTGGATGTGACTCTTTGCCATTGTGTCGGCAATTTCCAGGCGCGCATTCGTTTCCAATTCCGTTGTTTGTTAATGATACTGAATCAGGGAAATGGATGAAATACACTCGACGTATGGAGAAGTTTTGGTACGGGCATTCGCAATTCTCTCTCAGCACGCGAGTACTCAATTCGATAACCATGTCGTCGTTCGTATTTCATTCACTTATTCTTCGTAGTTTAGCAGTTCCGAGTCTTAGTTTCTATCAGAAGATGGATGAATATACATAGAATATGTACAGTATAAGAGATGGCAGTCACATACGTGAATATGGAGAAGTAACTTTGCCTGTTATAATCAAAGAAGGAATCGACGGTAAATTCAAACAATAAGGAAAAATCCATGAATTCCCGAGGCGTTTTGGTACGTTGTGGATGCCGTCTTCAGACAAGGTGCATAGCTAACAGCACAAATCGGAAATTACTGATGAACCGTTGATCCTAGAGACATACTTCGAATTAGAAAAATTATCCAAATAACGTGTAGAACTAAAATACGTCATTCATGTTGCAAGATGAGATGTATAGTTATTAAAATTAAAAGATTTACTTTTTTATGCTGACACCCTGTGCTCAAAAACCCAATTAGAATGTTGTTGCCCTGTCTCTCATGAGACCAACAAAAAAACTTCCACGTTCCTAACTGCAATATTCCCAGGGATATTATAGAACTCAAAAGTCGGAGAAAAATCGGGAAAAGCAGCATAAATAAGGGAAAGAAGCGTTGTCCGTTAGTTTTTGTTGTTCTTTCCCACTATATCAGTGAATATTGCACTTAGAAACATGAATTTTTTTTTGTTGACCTCGAGAGAGACAGGGCAACAGCTTTCTAATTGGAAGTTAGTGAAAAAGGGGACCGTATAAAAAGTTAATTTCTATATTTTAATAACTATACAACCATTCCCAATACGAATGATGTACCGGTATCTGAAGTCTACGCGTTATTTGGATACGTTTTTTAATCGGAAGTAAGAATCTAGGATCAACGGTTCGCC
Organism: Pholcus phalangioides; assembly: GCF_987345545.1. Lineage (NCBI taxonomy): Eukaryota > Metazoa > Arthropoda > Arachnida > Araneae > Pholcidae > Pholcus > Pholcus phalangioides. The sequence continues at coordinate 30,243,704 of NW_028301597.1, forward strand.
AGTGAAATGCTGCAAGGGGAATTATGGAAGCAACCTGCATATTTTTTGATGAAAAGCTGTAAATTAACTCACACATTTTGTTTTGTTTTCGACACGAAACAAATATAGGCCTATCTTACAATAATGTCCCCTTTTGAAAAAAACATAATCTTCAGAATTTATCTTTCAATGACTACTTTTTCTTTTTAAATTAGATAAAAGCTACTAGCGGAATCTGAGTATTTAGTGTTTTAGAAGAATATTTAGTTGTTTTCGCCTTCAAAAGCATGTTACAATGTCTTTTAGATCTCCTTAGATGAGAAAAAAGTGGCTTGAAAAGATTTTGAACAATGATACGTCAGATCTTCATATCTCTGACAATGATGATGAAGTGAAAGATTTGGGGGGGGGGGGGGGAATGCACAATCAATTTCCTCATCTGAAGAAGAGGGGTAAGAAGCCTATAAATAGGCTACAGTTTCTGCAGAAATGCAAACTTCTACTAAATCAATCATTTTCAGGCGCATCTCAACCGTTTCATTTACTCTTAGATGTTCAAAAAGAAAAGCGTCACCGACTATGCAATGATAGATTCTATCCTATCATTTGCATAGTCAATATCTTCCAGAGCTCAAACACTTCGGTTTTCAAAAAAATATTAGAGGTGGCGGGACCAAATGTGTAGCAACTGTCAAAACGGAGATTGATACTTCCTATCCGTGTACGCACAATCCTAACGTGAGAAACCGCCTTTAAGATGTGGAGGCTATGTCGTCAATATTTGGGTTTTCCCCCGGCCTACAACACATCTGAGAGAGAGACTTTCTGGATATTATAGAGGCACACTTTGGAAAAAAAAATTGTTTCCTGGTGGAGCCAACAATTTTTTTTTCCCGAAGGCATGGACGGAATACGGGGGAGGGGGCGTGGGGAGGGGCAGCGTCAATGGTGAAGTCGACTGATCTAATGTATATATGCATATATGAATTGACAGCATCATCGTGCCCCCCCAGACTTCCAAGTCTATCTATCTCCGCCTATGTCAGAACGGTGTCTCGACATAATATCCAGAAAGCCTCTTTCCTAGCTGGATCATTTTCTATCTGGACGGACATCAGAGGTGAAGTCCAGCAAGGAAGTGCCTTAGGTCTCATATTACAGTGTACTTATGATACTTTCGTGGAAGAACCAATACGAGATAGTCAGCATAAGCGCAGATAAAATTTGGCCCAGTTGAGAACAGGGCCGGAACTAGAGGGGGGCAGTTACCAGGACCGTCTTAAGAGTATCATGGGCCCCCGGGCGAAGTGGTTTTTCGGAGGCCCCACCTGGTAAATCCTAGAAAATTTCAACCGCATCTAATTTTGTGAGGGCCCCTCTTCTCATGAGGCCCCCGGGCCGTGCCCGGGTGGGCCCATGCGTTAAGACGGAACTGGCAGTTGCCCCGGGCGGTAAATTTTAGGTGAACGCATAGAACACCGTTGTAAAATTATCGAATTTCGAATAGGTGGGGGTGACAAAATCATGTTTTACCCGGACGGCAAGATGATACAAAAATCCTAGTTACGGCCCTGGTTGGGAATCCTAACGACGTAATGTTGTTCGATACGAACTTGAATTCAATAGCAGTATGGACATATTCAAGAGAGCGTTGTTTTTAGCGTTGACACGTTTAATCATATTGGTTAAAACCACGTTTTACTCACGAGTTGAAAGGTAAAGTTATCCCTGAAAAAACTGTCTAAAACCGGGTGACAAGCAACACAGGGCCCACTTGGAGGCGGGGCCCAGGATGAGCCTAAATGGGCCCAAAAATGAGCCACAAGGAGGGGTCTAGGCTCCTCGTTCTATGAGCGGCTCAGATTTTTGCACGAAGCATAAAAAATAATCACAGGTCCATAACACACATTTTCAGAGACGAAAAATCTGTTTGAGTGGTTCTGAAAAATAATAATAAAAGTCTTTAATTTAGCTTAAAATCAATATATTTCAAAAATATTTACACATATTTGTGGGCTGAGCAACGCGATTTGAACCGTAACCTTGAGTCTAACACGGTGCTTGAAAATAATTGCGTAAAAAACGAACGCGAAAGATTTTTAGATTTATACAGTCCACGCCACTAATATGATAACGTCGACGCTGGAGGTTTCTGATAACAATAACCGAATGATAGCTAAATCCGAAAAAAATTTGTTGATCATATATCCTGTTTCGTCGAATGGGACGTAAAATGAATTGGGGAAAAAAAACGTGACGATCCTGTTTTTCTTTCCTGTGCAATTTCTTGCAAAATTTTCAATCGTTCCGTTTTACTTCATTCTATAACGGGGTGGGGGCCTTTGCTCATTTCCTTTAAACTAAAATCCTGCATGTTTCAGCCCGCAACTTACAGGGGAAAAAGATAAGTAAAAAAATTAAGAGGTTTAAGCAGGGCCATAACTAGGCAGGTGCAAGAGGTGCACCAGCACAGGGCCCACTTGGAATGGGTGCGCGGAATGGGCCTAAATATTCCCAAAAATGGGGCGGGGTCATGAATTCAAATTCTCGCACGGGGCACAGGAATGGCTAGCTACAGCCCTGGGTTTAAGGTTAACCGTCAGCTTCAGAATGTGCATTGAAAATTTCGACTGAAAAAAAAATGATAACACTATCTGAAGTCCGAGATACTGAAAACAATTTTTTTTTCTTCTTATGATATTGGTTCACTCCGTCCTTTGGAAAAAGTCAGCGGCGTATTAAACGACGGGCGCCCCGACATGTGAAGAAGCCCGGAAAAAAACCCAATCTTTACACTTTTAGTAATTTAAAGGGTGGCCCAATATTATCTTCTTCGCCAGGGACCTGAACCTTTAATTCCTTTCTGGGAAAAGTAATAACAATATCCAAACGACATCATCCGTGATTTTAATGAGCGGCGTCTCGGGGGTGGGGGGGGGGGGAGAACGTATGAACCACAGGCCTTCAAACTCATTACCACACAATCCACAATTCCAAAAATTCCCCTTCGATAACTCACAACAAATCCAAATTCCTAAAATATTTAACCGCAGCTTCAATGCAACTAATAAAATTTTCCGAACCATCCTATGAGTGATAACGCCCTTTTTTGCACGTATAAATATATATATATATTTTTAATACGTAACAACAGATGTCTCCACTTCGGATATAACAACAACAACAAAAGAAATCTCCCAAAATATTAAAAAAATAAAAACTGCCTTATACACTGCGTGGCGCAGCTGCCGCCAGAAGCGCCAAAAACATTGATCCCAAATAGCAAATAAAAGAAGAAGAAAAAAAAAAGCCTCTTTGAAGGAAAATAAAAGTAAAAACTCGCGTCAAAAGACGCCAAATGCAAGAAAATAAAAGAAAAAGAATTAAGTAAGAAAAAGATAGAAAAACACATTTTCTAGAAAGAAATAGAGAGGAGAAAAACGCGAGAGAGAGAGATTTTCGCGTGCGTGCGTGCGAGAGACTGAACCTGTCGGGTCGTGACGTCACGAACAGGAATGTTCCAACTCGGGCCGATCCATTCCCACCAGAGGGAGGTACTGTAGATGGTGGAGAAATTCCCGCGGAAGAGTCCATTCAACGACTACACCGAAGAGCAACCCAAAAAGAGGGTAGAGGTACAAAGAGGGATGTAAAAAAAATAAATATAAACGCGCTTTTTTTTTTCCCCCCCGCTATCATTCGCCTCCAAGAAGTTTGATTTGGCTGGATTTTCTTTCTTCTCATTTGGCCGTTTTTCTCTTTATTGGCTTCTTCTTTTTTTAATTTTTCTCTCGTTCGTCGTTTGATTGTTGCTATTTTGGCTGCTGTTCGTTATTGTTATTATTTTTTTTTTTGGCGATGTTTCTCGTATGTGTGTGTGTGTGCGTGAGGTTCAAGGATGATGGATGTACGGAGGGACGGGTGGGCGTGAGGATTCCCCGGCAGTCGATTGTTTTGGTGATAGCGGTTCAGTCGGTGCGTTTTTTCGTGACATTGTTGGAGCGGGAAAAGGCATTGTTGTGTGGTTGGCTCTCTGACTCCTCACGGCCCCCAAGGACTCCACAGGCTGGGATCTGTGGGTGGGGGGGGGGCGGTGAAGATCAGATTCTCCAATGGCCAAACTATGCTTAATTTTTGTAAGAAAAAAGGGAAGAGAATCATCTTCGGGCTCCCGAGTGAGGGGCCCGACACTTGTGGTGGGGGGGGGGGAGGGTCTATGGGTTAGCTGACATGGAAATTCAATTCCTTCGTCGGTTTTTAAATGCAATACACAAAATGATATCAGGGTGCAAAAAAAAATTATAAAGCCGCTACCCAGGTGTTTTTTTTTTGCTGCAATTGGGGCATGAGTGACAAATGATTGTTGGGAAATGGAGGCATTTCCATGTTGTTGAAAGATCATTGGAATCATTCCCCCCCCCCCTACCAGCGTAGAAGCCGATTTTACTCTAGCCTAGGGAACCGAAGTTTACGCCCCCCCCACTTCCTGCAGCAGGTTCCGCAGGCCACTTGTCACGGGCCACTCTATAGTGAATTTGTTGTGCGAAAAAAAAAGGCACTGAGGAGAAGCGTCCTGAGCTTTCGTGCTGGAGGCCTGTCAGCCTCACCCTTGTGAGGACCAGGGCCAGGGGTGGTTGCAAGTGTCCGGTCCGGAAAGCTGGGCCGTATCCCATAGTTTTTTATTTTTTGCACTACTGTATAAATTTATTTATCTGCCTACTAAACGAACAGGAAGTCGTGCCGATCTTCGGTCTGATTATTTGAATTTTTGAAAACGAATTTGTAAATATTTCAATTACAGCATTATAATTTTTTTTTTCTTGTTGGTTCAAAAACACAGTTAAGAACATGATGAAGTCAGTTTCAATGCCTTCAAAAGAAATTTTAATCAGGAAAAAAATACATTTTACTAGCTTCAAACTTTTGAAAAAGAAGAAATAAACTGAGCCGTATTTCTGGGTTAAAGGAGCCTGTGAAGAAACCCTATCCTAATAAGCCGCTCAAAGTCCCAGCCAATAAGCTTAACCATTAAGGTCGAATGCGACCATAAGCGTATCTATTGTATGCATGTATCGATCGAATGTAACCGATACAAATACAAAGGCCACAATAGGCGAAATGCCAACGAGGTGGAGACCAAAATAAGAACAATTATTACGAGAAAACTAAAAATTATGAGAATATATAATACCCTGCCCATAAAAAGTTATGGTTGTCTTGTCTAAATATGGTAGCTTATCGATTCATCCCGTTATAAGCACAGTATTTCTTTTCAAACGTGTCAATTGTGTTAGAATTCACGACACCCCCCCCCCCGAGGTAAGCTATTCCATTTATTAACAACCCCCCCCCCCCCTTATTGGAGAAAAATCCCCTGAGACACCACTACCTAGGGTTGTCTCTTGCCAAACGATACTGGTGTCCCCTTGTAGAAGCAACCGATTGTCGGTGTAATAATAACTCATGGTTCATCCTTAACCATCCCGTTGAAAATTTTAAACACTTCGATCATATCTCTCCTGCGCTGTGCCAATGTAAAAATATTCAAGAAAATCAAGTCTCTCCTTCGTAGATTAAGGCCCGTGTGCCATCAAGAGCACGCGACACTCTTCTCTGCGTACCCTCCCTCCCACATCTAACCAAATCTATGTCTCTCTGCAGGCTGGCTAGGTATGTTCTCCGAAACCCCTCCACTCAAACGCAAACTCCAATTCAGGACGAACTAGGCTCCGGAAAAGCGGAAGAATGCAAAGAGACTTTTTTGAGGTTGGTTGCATTTTTTTGTCGTTTTATAAAACACTTTATAGTGCTATTCCGGCCTTGGGCTGGGATGACACTATGAAAGTTTGATAAAAGATCTTTTAGAAAACTTGTGTGAAAAAACAGCCGATAAGCCTATTGTTACATTCGCTCGAATGTAATCGATGCGCTTATTGGTTGTATTTTTCAAGTTTTCTAAAAGAACATTAATCAAAATTTTGTAGTGTAATCCCGGCCTTAGATTTGTTTCAATAGAATCTACCTGAAGATGCACAGCTTGCAAGTTTCCAGTTTGAGATTCCTGGCAAAATGCTAGATAAAGCAAATGAATTTTTGTTCTCAATCCAGTGCTTGCAATTCATTGTCCGTAAACTATAGCTGTTGTTACCCATGGCTCACGATATATTCTTGGATTTTTCTCTACAACATCTATGTTTCTCTAGATAACCGTTATTATCTGCTTGCGATTGCCGAAGAAATGCTTCATGAATTTTTGACTTTTCCAGAATTCAAGAGATTCGCTTTAATTTTTTTTAATGGTTTTCCATGGGGTTACAATTCAATTTCGATTAGATAAAAGACCTTACAATCTTAACACCTGCTCCATTTTAATCAGGCTCGTATATTCATGAGCTACCACGACACAAAGTTGATAGAAATGTGCCAAAAGATCCCTTTGCCAACACTCTCGTGAGGAATGCGTAAGGGACCCCCTGATCGATCACCCAAGGAAGCATTGAAGCTTGAGCTATATTAGGATAGCCTGCACTTCACTTGCTGTTAGTTTAGGTCAGTTATTCCCAACTTTTTTTTTCGCAAGGTTGCTCCAAAGCATCTCTAAAATCCCTAATTCTGTACGAAAAATATAATAGTGATGCACAAAAATGCTATGTTAGATTAAAAATAAATTATTTTGGCGTTCATAACAAAATATGTATTCAAACACACGAATATGCCACTCCCAGACCTGCAAGAATTTCACTTAACAACCCTTTCTCGAATTGCCTCCCTTAAAATCAAAGTTCCACACTGTGGTGCACAACAGTGTGCACCGTTGGGAGCCACTGGTCTAGAATAGCGTTTCCAAACCTTTCTGAACTTAAGGACCAGTAAAGTGTCTGAAAAAATTCGACAGACCGCCAACTTACAGCTTGAGTTCCATGAGTAGTATGGATAGTATACGGGACATTCCGGCATGGTCGCATATCGATTTTTTTTCTTACAATTGTCCCGTTCTTTCAACAAAGCTTTTTTCGATCTCTACTGACATCTTGAAAAAAGATAATTTTCATAACTTACAAATTGTATTTCGGTAATTATTATAAATATTATATTTATATAGCCATAATATTATATTTATAGCTTCCCAACTTCACATACTACAGTATATTTGTTTGAGGTTATTTTCGTGACCTACATTTCAATTCACTGCGATTTCAATGAATGTTCTTTCCTTTCCCACCCATTGATGCTTTTGCAGATGTTTTGGCAATAATTACTGATTTTTTTCCGGCATTTTCATTTCATACCGTACACCACTTAGGCTTTATCGACCGTTGTCAATGTTAGCCATTACCCCGGGTGAGGGGCTGGACGGTGTCGGGTGCTTTATTATGCATGTATAAATTACATATGTGCATACACGACAATAAAACACAAAAAATGATGATGATGATGATGATGATAATAATAATTATAACAACAATAATAATAATACAAATAGGGGGGGGGAATAAAATAATTACAATAGCTATGAAGTTACAAAATTTACAAAACGTCTCAAATATTGCCGCCACGCGAACAGAGCCTCATTCGGCGCAGTTATAAGCTTTCCAACCATGCCTCGACGTTGTCTACTTGCACTGGTGCCGACCAAAGGAGCTTAATGTTGCAGGCTCCCAGTTGAGCCCCCGCTATCTGTTGAGCTTTTGCTGCCATATTTTTTCATATTTCTGAGTTGACTACCGGCCAATGGGACTTAGTGGTATTGATATTGATATTGAAGGACCGGACACAACCCGCTTCCCATCTCAAGGAGATATCAAGGAACTTTGTGTTGCGGGCTTCCAGTTGAGCCCCCTCCCCAGCGCTCGGGTGAACTTTTCTCGGCAACTTTTTGTCATGTCCCGTATTTTACAGCATTCAAGAACAAATTTCCTGTATTTTTCCTGTGTTTTCTTAATGCAATATCGTCATCCTGATCTTGAACATTTTTTTTGGTGAAAAATAGTGATATTTCGTATCCAGAATCATAATTTCTTTACACATTTTTTTCGATTAAATATGGCAACGTTAAGTATGAAGGGCTATTTTTTTTCCTTTGAACTTATAAGAGCATAACTAATATCAATTGCATACAGTTGAATAATTTGTCATGCAATTAAAATTAAATTATCAAATCTGATTGCAGACCAACTGTTCCTTCCATCCATCGGCGTACGCAAAGGGGGAGGAGGAATGTAATCCCCCGCCCCGATTCAGAAGAGAAAAAAATGAATGAACCCTCCTGAGGAAATCCTACTTATGGCTATGGTTCCATTTTCGTGGACCATAGGTTGAGAAACACTGAGGTCTAGAAGATAATAGCGCATCAGAACTCTCTTATTTTCATGTCGATCAGTTTTCTGTCTTGGTACCTTATCAACAGTTTCTGGAAAGTTAAAGACGTGATCACTTTAAACAGACAGCTTCAAACCGTCACTTGCAAGCACCACTGTGCTCCCTGAAGTACCCAGAGTGCTCAATGTTCGTGTTCGATTTCATGCTCGCGAGTACTTGATCAACGTTCCAATTGAACACCTTGGAGGAATCGCATTCGAGGATTGAAATCATCCTCATTTCATGCATTCATATCTTAAACTTGCCGTAAGGGTGCTCTTCTTTTGATGATGGGTGCAGGCAGTGCTTGCGATTGGAAAAAAGGTTGAAGATCTCTGACTTTAAATGTGTTGAAAGTTCCCACAGGAATCGAATCCACTGTGATGCGCGTGTTTCGTAAGACACTCCAATACTTAAGCGTAAAAATTATTCCTTGGGTTATTATAGGTTTGCAGCACGCATGCCAGCTACTCCAGTTGGAAATCATGGGCCCTGAGGCTGTAAGAATTTTGAAATCGGCCGCCGAGACGAACTATGATTGGTAGAACTGATGTAATTGCCGATTTCCGGCCCCTTATATAGCCTACTACAAGATGCGTCACGCCACAAAAACCATTTCTAATTCTTTTTTCTTTGGAGACAATCCAAGATATTTTGTGCAGCGATATGTTTAAATAAGATGATACGATATCTTATTTAATTGATCTAAACCAGTGGTTCCCAAAGTGTAGGTCGTGCAACCTCCCCTTCCCATCCCTGGGGATCGCGACAGATTCTCCAAAATAAGAATGTCAAAATAAGAAATTCTTTTTAATTTAAGAAAATATGTCAAAACCAAAAAAAATGCCTTTACTCAGCTGAGCTTATTAGCATGTACCATACCAGGGCTGTAAACTGCCCCTGGCAACAAAATTTAGGGACTATAATTTTTTAGGTGGGAACAAAGAACACAGTTATAAAGTTATCCAATTTTGAAGTTGTGACCCTGCATACGAGAAAATCAAGGACCGTATACATCGCCACACTTCCATCTTGTATAAGGAACTAAAGTTAATCAAGAAAGAAAATAAATACTTGTATAATGTTAAAAAAAGTAACACAGTTGAAAGCCAGTATCGCCTAATTATAACCGAAAGAAGCGTTCCGAAAAGTGCTTTCGGGACAGCACATTAACTAGCGAAAAATCGGAATGCCCGAAAAATCAGGACATATAGTCAGCCTATGTAGGGGGTCGCCGCTGAATGTTTTGGTCAAAAACGGATCGTTCTTCAAAAAGTTTGGAACATCAGAATAACTACTGATATTGTCGAAACTGTGATTTTCGCACAATTCCCGTTATGGATATAATGTACAATGGAACCCCGTTTATGACGTTTTTCCAAAAACCGTCGTAAAGCGTTGTAAGCGGGAAAACGCTTTAAACGGGGAAATCTTTATAACTCACCTATCCTTTCATTACACAGGTCTGTGACATGAACAATCTTTCTTATAAATAATTGCTGTTTCTTATGGTTTTTTTGGATGTTAATTACTGGAAAAATGATTAGACCAAATTCTATAATGTCTAGTTTTTCAGATTAAATTTAAGTTAAATTTCAATGGTAATATGTACATAAACAGCATACGAATCACATTGGAATTGTGCGCTATGGAATATAGTAGATCATTGCTAAAGATAATTCAGTGATTTTCGGGGACGCTGATTCCGAATCTTGCATTGGTTTTGTCAGATGGGCTCTACTTTTTGGATAAAGTGAAAATCAAATTGCAATAGTAATATAAGCAGCACACAAATATGTATACACAAGTATGTATTTATGAGGCGATAAAACAAAAATAAAATTCCAAAATTTTTGGATTTTGAGTTAGTTTCCCGGAAATATGAAATCGTTTTGTGAAATAACCTTACGTGATAGAAAAAAAAATGGATTGCATTTTTGGAATCAGCACTGAAAATTATATAAGTTATACATCAAATCTAAAAAAAGCTTTCAAAAACCAATTTCTTTTGTAATCTATCCTAATCTTTCATTTATATCCTATTATAACCTTACTTTGAGAATTAGTTACAGACCCCGAAAATAAGTCGTACAAAGAGGAAAAACGTTCTAAGTTGGAACGTTATAAGCGGGATAGACTGTGTGTGTGTGTGCAGCATTTACTTTTTTTTCTTCTACGCACTGTAATTCATAGAGTTATTTTCCGGACACACTGTGGTCGTGAAGATTATTTCTGAATCCTAAAAATGTATTGAAAGGAACTGATAAATTCGATGTGGATACCGATATTTTCAAAGAAGCTTACAAACAATCAATGAAATGACGAATAAAAATCGACTCTCTGCATTTATTCTGTGGTTATTATATTGTGCACTGAAGCCATTTGTGTCATTAATCTATGTTTATAGTGCATATTGTAATAATTTGTACAGGCGTCCTTCGCTTTACACGATTAATTAGTTCCGCAAAATGATCGCGTAAAGGGAGTTGAATTTTGAGACGAGTAAGATGAGGGGTTGGGGGTTTTCTTCAGAAGGATAAGAAAAAGTAAACCCAACTTACAGCAGAAAAATATAAGTTTTTGAATGAATCAATTATTCAAGCTTATAAATACAAAAGTAAATCTTGCCAATTTAGGCTATATGTATGAATTTAATTCATATTATTTGTTTATTCTGTTTTCTTCACTACTTTGATTCTGAGTGTGAGTGCGGATGTTTCTTTCCTGAAGAGCCTGGTGGGTAGGCTGATAACTATTTCTAATAGAAACAGTCGAGATTTTCGCCTGACAAGCAGCTTTCTTTGTCTCTATAAAAACTTCAGGAGCAAAGTTAGAAAATCCTGAACATCTCTCACAAATATGACAATTCTAGATTCATTAGAATCGTTTTCTTCGATTAAAATTCTGATGGCATTGTCGATGTGCTGCTAAAATATGTTCATTGGTGAGATCTGCTGCGATGAGTTTGAACGTTTCTTTTACATTCGTCTCATCAACAAATCCATTTGGTCATTTCAACTGGATTTTGTCATTTTCAACTGTCATATCTCCAATTTAGGTGTCCATTTTCGGGATTAAAATCAAACTGCAGACTAAATTTTACAGGTTTAAACTCCAAAAACCAACTTTCCGAAATCACGTTGCAGCGAAATCGCGTGAAGCGAGATATACCTGTAATTGTTAATTTCTTAGCTTTTAATTTCTGAGTTAGATTTATTGTTTTTGGCATGTGTTTTTGAATCGTAGATCAAATCAGTTTCATGAGCTCAATTTGAAATTGAGGCCTGAAAATATAAGTTTTAAAGAAAGTAAAAATTCTCGAATTTCACCGGAATTTCGATATAGAGTTGAACTCAGTGAGATTTAGCACAAGTACGCTATACTTTGTCTAGCATCTTTGTCTACGTCTTACTGCGGGATGATTTTTAATTTTTTTTTAAAAGGATGTGCTTTTGAAGATTGGTAAATTATTTACACTTTAAACGACCGCTCACGAGATTTCTCGTGTTTCAATGCTGAGACGTAAAAGACCGTGAACGAGATTTCTCGATTTTTAATTTCCCCTATATGTATTTGTTTCTCATTTCCAAACGAGAAAATCGTCGGTCTTAGAGTAAGCTTACGGGAAAAAATATGCGGTCATTTAAGTGTTAACTGTAGAAGTAAAGTAAATAATTTAGCAACTAAATACAGGGAAAAAAATTGAAAAAAAGTTTTACTTGGTTTTGGATACCTGTATAGTATTATGTCTAAATTGTATTCCAGATTTATGTAATTTCATATTGAGATGGCCACTTCTTTTTATTAAACATTTATAAACGCAGAAACGTTGTATAGGGAGTATCTTTGATTGAAAAGTGGAAATGTATGTGTGAGTCTAGTTGTGCTCAGAATGATACGGATAAAAGACTTCTGTGTGACGAAAAGTGCAGGAAGATTGCTGAGAAATATGCCCCCCCCCCCCTCCCCCCTAACATAAAGTGTCGTACAGTAGAGTCTCGTTAATCTCAGGTAAACGGGACCGAGACCGACTCGGATTAATGAAAAATCCGAAAAGTAATAGAACTTTTTAAAATAACGACTTTTTAAGTGGGGGGGGGGGGAAAACCTAATATCTTACCTTTTTTGTCCTTAATTTATTACACAATTGCAAAGACCCGTGGCCTTTTTATAAGTGAGACTGACAGGGGCTGGAGGGACTGAATAACTTTTTTTTCCCCTTTTCGTAAACTATAAATTTACTGGGGGGGGGGGGGGGGAGGGCTATGAAAAGTTCTGACCTGAAAAGGCTCTGAAGAACACGGTGTGTAGAAATCAAGACCCTTAAGTCCCTGTCAACACCCCATCTTCCAAGATTTACTCATATTTAGTAAGAAAAATGAAAGAAAACTCGTTATTCGCGGGAAACAGAGGCTTTGAAAAGGAATTTCGAAGAATCCCGAACACCAATCAAGAATCTCAAAGTTTCGAGACTCTACTGTAATTCAATCTAGTTTCTACCAACGCAAAATGAAGTAGTTTTAAAAGGAATAGGGATCATTTATTTCTGATAACATAAAATTTCCTAATGTTACGATTAATTAAGAATTAATTTGTGATTAATTCTGCACTCAAATGCTTGATATGCTTTTTCCAAAAAAAAAAATATAGTTTTGAATCTAAAAAAATCCCAAAATAATTAAAGGTGTCTATTCTATTGACAACTGACTAATGCAATCCGAGATACAACCATTTATGATATATACGAGGTACAACCATTTATGATTCATACGAGGTACAACCATTTATGATATATACGAGATACAACCAACCTATGATATTTTAGGACACCAAAATCACTGAAAGTACCAAAACCAAATAGCTAATTTCCGATAGCGAATTTAGTTTTTCTTCATTTATTTTAAATTTATAAATTTTTAAACCAGCTATTTATTGAATTTTGATCGTCCTACACGTTATTCCTCAAGTTAGCTGAAGAGCTTTCAGTGTTAGAAGAGCTGAATCATCAGCAAAAACAAAGAATGGATTTTTCCTTTCAAATTAAAGTTACACTGGACAAATTTATGACAATAAATCGCTCTTTCCAACATATCATTCTGCATCTGAGCATACTATAGGTTAGAATTCGGTGAGCTTCCTTCTTGTAGGGATTCTGTGCAGGACCGTCTTAATATCATCGGTTCTTGAGCCGAGATATTCTGGACTCTTTACATATTTGCATGCTTACTTGCGAAGATCACGTACCAGATTTAATCATGTTGGCCTTCCGGGCCATGTCCGTTTGTTAAGATTGTCGAAATTATGTGGGCAGCTCTGCTGCATTCTGAAAGTAATCACAACCCCCCCCCCCCCCCCCCCCCCCACCTCCATATTTCGGAATGTTTGGGATGAGCTGTCTGACAACAAGATTCCATTCCAACAAGGTTTATTAAAACGGAAATATATATTTGATGGAAATTGTAATGTGTAAAGTCGTTCGTTGCTATCAAGGGAATCGTCCATCTCGTTCCGAATAATTTGCGGAAAATAACGGAAATTCCGAAAACGCAACCGCAGTATCGCACGTGGCTGTGAAAATTCCACCAGTGTAAAAAAATAATATAGCAATATGATTTGCTCAGATCGAGGCGAGCTTTGAAATTTCTAAAATAACGTCAGATACCGTATAGTACAATACTTTGATGGCTACGGATGTCGTAGTCAATCCCCCAAGGGGCCGTTCAAGTATTACGTCATCATCGATGGGGGGGGGGGGTTCCGATTTGCTGACTTTTGATGACGGGGGGGGGAGGGGGGGTTTGGATAATGGTTACGTAATCAACCACCCCTTATGAAAATATGAGTTAGGATTCAGAGGGGCAGAGCTGATGACGAAATTTTGCTGACAAGGGGGGGGGGGGAGGGGGTCAGCGTTTTGCTGACTTTTGCTGACAGGGGGGGGGGGTCAAAAATGGCTAAAAATTTGCTTACGTAATACTTGAACGGCCCCCAAGCACTGCTAAATATCAAATCAAAAACGCTTGTTGGAGGAATTGACGGACTCACAAATTCAACAGATCCGGAGATTAGTTTCCGAGCTACAGCTATGGGATAAGAAATCATCTGCTTTGTTACGATAAATGAAAGAGTTAGCTAAAAGCTCAGTAACTGAGGAATTTCTCAAAATTTTGTTCCTCGAAAAGCTCTCTGCTAACGTGCGGGCAAGCTTGAGCGTTGCAACAGTGGACTTGTCAGAATTAGCCCTCACAGTCAATAAGATTTGCGAAGATGTAAATTTGTATGTAATATAGGAAGGATCATCCACATCGAAAAGCGATGAAATTGCTGAATTGCGAGAAGCGACAGCGGAGCTAACGCGAAAAGTCTGCGAATTCAATTTTCCTACTGCACAGCATAGGCCACTCTCAAAGTCTCGCTATCGAAGTCCTTACGCCCCAAAACAAAATCAACAACGTGAAACAGATATTTGTTATTACCATAAATGGTTCCGGGAAAAGTCATATAAATGTAGCTTTCGAGATGCAAAAAACGAATGTGTGTTGCGTCGTCGAATGGCACTGAAAACTCACACTCACTGAAAAAAAGCACTCACAAACGCAAAACCGATTACATATCTTCGATAGACACTCATTTAACATTTTTGGTTGATTCTGGAAGTGACATGTCACGCATACCGTCCCTATCGAACTGTAAACAGAAGCTTTACGATCGACATTTATTCGCTGCCAATGACAGTCAAGTTCAAATTTTTGGTCAAAAAGTACTAAAGTTTGAGCTTGTATTACGAAGGTGTTTCATATGGAGTTTCATCATGGACCCCAGTCTCAATTCTGATTATTGCAGCTGATTTCTTAAAAAATTTCGGTTCATTAGTAGACGAAAAACAAAAAGCTTCTAGACTGTAAAACGAATTTGCATGTTTTTGGTAAAATACAAAACATTTCGCAATCTGAAATTTGGTTAATTTTGAACAATTCTAAATATGTGGACATTCTGAAATATTTCTTGAACTGATAAATTCCCTACGCCGAATTTTCGCAAAACGGTAAAAAATAAATAAAAGTTCCGCTACACTGTACTCTAAACCGAAGGGGTTACATCCAAAAGGTCTTAAAAGAAGTGAAAAAAAGAGTTTGAATATATCTTATGGAGAACAAGGGATATGTAGACTGTCAAGATCATAAAGAAAATATTCTTAAGACAGCCCTCATGACTCCTTTCAGAAGTTTCGATTTTGTATCTAAATTTCGGACTTAAATGAGTTCAACACACAAACAGTTTAAACTCTAAAGTTTCATGAACAAAGTCATGAATTTTTTCGATTTCGCCACATGCTCTACTTACACGACGCTCTCATTTTTTCCGAGGACATGCAACAAGTAGAAAAAGTTCTCCAGAGACTCGATGCCTACGGTCTAAATATTTTTCAAAATGCTTTTATGGCCTACCTAAAGTCACTTTCTTAGTTCACGAAATTAGCGATGACGGCATACGACCACTCGAATCCACGCGAATTACTGCTATTCAAAATTTTCCTGAACCTATTGCATTGTCAAACTCGCAAAATATATATTAATAAATTTCTATCGCAGATTTATTAAAAATACTGCTCAAATTTTAGCAATTTTAATCAACCTACACAAAGAGCCAAAAAAAAAAAAAAAAACAGAATGACCAGACGAAAATCGAGTGGAATGTAGAACAAAATGTTGCATTCGAAAATTCCAAAGTCTCTCTACAAACAGCAACATTGTTAGGCGCTGTGGTAGTTGAGTGGTCATAGTGACGGACTCGCAACGCGATGATCCGGGTTCAAATCCCGTCGTCGCTGCAGTGGTGTTGGCCGAAGTTGGTTTTATGCGGTTAGCAACTTCGAGGCGCGAATGCGAGCCGATCTCCTCGTTAAAAAGTCTCGCCGCAGAGAGCAACAATGCTACAATTATTCATTCATTACACTCCACTCACTAAAAAGTTGAGAAAATCCCATAGTTTAAAAAATTCATTGCAGATGGCAGCACTATACTCATAACAAGCATTAAACAGAAACAAACTTCACGGAAGGTTCAATATACATACACACACATTCCAACATGTACCAATTCGTTAGTGGTTCCGTAGAGGAATATGGACGAGGGCACGTCTGTGTGGTTTAATAGCAACACACTGTTAGCGCTGACGGGAATACTCCAGTGGGATGCCAGTGACAAAGAGCAATTGGTACAACATTGAATATTCTCGAAAATAACGAGTTCTGAAATCACTCGCATTTTTTAAAGCATTCAGACAAAACGCAACAAAAATATTCGAGTTTCGATAGAGAATTACTTGCCATTAACGAATCAGTAAAACATTTTAAGCACATGCTAGAAACATGACTATTCCAAATCCAGACCGATCATGAGCCGATCATCTATGCTTTTTCGAAAGGTGATAGTTATTCAAAGAGACAGTCTCGTTGGCTTTCTTACCTATCCGAATTTAGAACCGATATAGTCTATGTGACCGATGAAAGAAATACGACAGCTGACGCATTATCACGGATAGCGGAAATACGAATGGCACGTCCTTTGAATTACGACGAACTCGCTTCAGAACAAAACAATGATACGGAATTAAAAGAGTATCTTAATGGAGAAAATTCAGTGATAAATTTGAAAAAAATTGTCTATGCCAAATTCAAACACCATGGTTTATTGTGACATATCCACGGATAAAGCACGATCATATGTAACAAAATCGTTAAGCAAAAGTGTCTTCTCCAATCTGCATTGTTTAGCACACCCGGAAATCAAGAAATCCTTGAATTTGATGACAGAAAGGTTTGCTTTTTTTCTATTAATCAATAAAGATTGTATCGAGTGGGCCGAGACATGCCTTGAGACTGTCAGCAAAGTAAAATTGTGAAACACGAAATCCGAACTGGGTAAATATGATTTACCAAACACACGGTTCCAACACATGCACCGTGACTTGGTCATTGGCGTACGCAAGGGGGAGGGGGGTTGTGGTTCTAAAGCCCTCCCCCCCCCCTAGAGCCAAGATTATAGTGTTATTTTGCAGGAAAAAAAGTAAAACACCCCCCTCAGAAGGAAAAAAAAATCTGAACCCCCCATCCTCTAGAAAATTCTGCGTACGCCTATGGACTTGGTAGACCCTTTGTGAGAATACGAAGGCGAGATCTATTGCTTAACAACCATAGATCGATCAACTCGCTGGCCTAAGGCGTATCCAATAGTCCAGATTCGGAGTTCCTGAGTGCATCACGACTGACCAGGGTAGACAGTACGAATCAAGCCTGTTTGATGAACAGACTAAACCGTTGGGCATCGGAAGAAAACGAACTTCGTATAACCCAAAATGCAATGGTTTGATAGAAAATTTACACTTTTTTTTAATTATACAAAAAAATATTACACGAATTTCCCTAAAAAGCGCAATATAAAGTCTCTCAGTTATTTCAGATGGACAGAATCGCTGCCGACAATCCTCTTGGGCTTTCGAGCGTCCCTGAAAGAGGATATCCAGGTGAGTCCAGCCGAACTGGTGTGTATGGCTCAACCATTTAACTTCCGGGGGAATTCCTCGAGACCTCAACACAACTGAGAGATCCGAAGATCTACAAAGAAAGGTTAAGGTGAATGTTCCAGGATTTCTGACCAAGCCGACGTCATCTCACGGTTCCACAGATATCTTCATCCAAAAGGATCTGTGTGTGTGGACCACAAGGAAGCCATATGGCTCCAGGTTGAGAACCACTGGCCTATAGGATAATGTACATATAAAAAAAAAGAAAAGAAAAGAGAATGCGGCCTTTCCAGAGAGTATCTCGTCTTCAATGTAAAAAACCGTGAAGTTCTGCGAGAACGAGAAGTATGTTTGGCTTAAGCCAGGGATTTTTAACCATTTGTTTTTCACAGACCCTTTGTGTTAATAGAATGGAGGTCACGGACTCACCATGCCAATAAAATGAAGAACACGTGAGTCCCTCCCCTCCATTACTAAATTTTTTTTTCATCAAAGCTCATGGACTACTCGAAATTTCTTCAATGATCTCTTTGTAAAGAACCCGTGGCTTAAACTTTTAAACAGAAGATTTTGATTTTTAAACCAATTCTAGTTTTGGATATTTTTCAGCGTTTCTGAAAGTTCCGTAATTAAGTTATGCCTTTTTTGAATGTCGACTCATCCCCCTCCAATTTTCTTAAATTGGGGGATCAATAGGGCTCAAAAACAGGGCTTCGACTTTCAACGACTAACCTATCTGCAACAAAATACACCTAATACCAAAGAATGTTCAGAATTACATTCTTTCTCTTGTGGAACTATAGCGATGTCGATGAAGCATCAAAATTTCGTCCTAGCCCCACAATATTTCTTACATTCTTCCACTAAGAAAGAGGATAGGTGTGCCAAGATGAGACCACGATTAGTGCCCAACCTCTGTGAAAGACATGGAACGAAAAACCATTGGGACACGTCTATAAAATTTCGGTCTCAAGTGCGTTAAATCTGTAGTTCTCAACCTGGGACCATATGACTACCGTACACTCCTGGGATATTCTGGGCGCGGAGGGGGAAGGGGGGGAGGAGCAATGACAAGTGATGAAGGGAGAGGGTTCTACACGACAAGTTATGGGGGGGGGGGGGAGAGCTCTCGCACAGAGCTGTGAGAAGATAAAGCTTTAAATGAAATAAAACGTCAAAAAGTGTGACTATTTTCAGAATCCAGCAGAGCTGTCTGTATAACCATCTTAATCTATAGGGCTATTAGGGCATTGCCCGGGAGTGGGGGGACACATGTCCATAAAGGACCTACGTGAAGAGATCTGGTACTATGATTTTCAGGTGTGTGTATGCAAGTTGTAACTTTTGAGCTAAGTATCGGGGCGCTAGAACATAGAGATCTTTGCTCGAGGAGCTCGAAGGCAGATGATGTTGGGACGATCATTTAATAGGACACCCCCCCCCCCCAAGAAGGAAGCTTACAGAATTCTAGCCCAGAGTAGGCGCTGATCCAGGGTGATGTGTCGGAAGAGGCCATTTATCTATTTATCTTGCCTTCGTAGGTTCGTTGGATTGTCTCGTATTTTACAAAGACCTATTTTTCCCCATATAAATTGGCTCTTGATAAGGATGATGAAGAGTAAGGGCCCTGGATAAAACAGGGTCACGAGAAGAAAATATGGTCCAAAAGTGACCATGGACCATGGTCAACCATGGGTTGAGAAATACTGCATTAAATAAACATAATGCGATATGATTAAAACATCGATGTTGGAGGTGTTTCACACCTGGGGGTGCTCGTCTTTAGTTTCGTATAAGAAATTTTGATTTGTCAATCATATCTGACGGGTGCTTGGACCCATGTCACAAATCACTGTCTTCCAAGCACCCACAACACCATGGCCAGAACTAGAGGAGAACAGGAGGGTTTGATGCCCCCAGGCACTGCAGCAGGAAGGGCACTGAATCGACTCTTTTTCCGTTTTCCGTAAATTCCCGTTTCTAGTTGCGGCCCTGCACAGCATCCGCGGCTCCGAGCCACAGGATTAAAACATTTTACAAAATGGGGGACTGGGAATTTTTAAAAGATACGCCCAATAATAAAGTTTCTTACAATAGATGGCGCTGGGAGTTATCCCAGCATGCACAGCGAAAAAAAGGCTGAAAAGAAAAGTAAGTAGCTGGTGTGTGTGTGTGTGAGTGATGATGGTCGTTAAATGGTGGCTTCTACGAAAGCAGCTGCGGCCAAAGAGTAATTTTTCTTTGCGTGTAATGAAAGGAGCACCAGAGATGTATATCATTACCAAGCATAAATCCCATAATTTATGAGTTTTTTTTCTATAAATGACAGCTGGTTCCTCTTCTTTTCTCCCCCCCCATTTATAATGATCGTTTGCACTTGCATTTCTCTTCAACATCCTTTTCATAACGTTATTCCAATAATACTATTACGAAAACGGTTCGTGCGCGTAAAAGAAAAAGTCGGAAATAAAATTTTGTTGATTTCTGTTTTGGTTCAATTACGTAATAATCGCAAAAAAATTATCTCAATCCGAGGGGCGTGGCCCTCTTCCCCCCTGCGAAAGTAGGATCTAGGTTTACGGTATGATTATTTCCGATTCCATCGGGCACCTTAATGGGTATTGCGGTGCTCGTTAAAGCATCCGAGAGTGCTCAATGATCGGGGGGGGGGGGGTTCTAACCTCCGCCTTGGGCCAAGATTATAGTGTTATTTTTCAGGACAAAAAAGTGAACCCCCCCCCCCTCGAGAAAATTCTGCGTACGCCTTTGTCAATGATTGTATTTGTATTTGTATTTGTATTATGTCGCGTTTTGTTCTCACGAATTCCTTACCGACTTCTCTATTGAATAGCTCATTTTCAAAAGGGAACAACATTTCTACTATATTTCGAAATGCAATTTTTGACGGTTTCTGTATCTTTGGGGATGAGCTTTGTTAGATTATGCAACAGGGTTTATGCAAAGGCGAATATTTTCGTCAAAATTGCAATGTAAAGTTAGTCATTTCTATTAAAAGGAAACATTTCCAACTTGTCAATTCATTTCAGTATTTTCCATTCGAAAGGAAACATAAGAAAGCGTTTATCCTACTGCCGCCAAAGGGTTTTGCTTAAAAACTGCACATTTATTCATGGCCCACAGAAGGAGGGGGAGGGTGGCTGACAGGGCTCCAGCTCTGGGGGCCCGGGATGATTCTCATCATTTTGTTGTTTTTTCACGCAATAAATTCACTATAAAGAGGTCCGTAAAAGATACCAACCTAGGGGCCCTGCTCCTGGATGTGCGGGGGGGGGGGGCATGCATTTATCATACAAATATAACGTCTCATTTTACAATAGAACCTCTCAGTAGCGGACACCAATGGGACGGAAAATTTTGTCTGCTAGCGTGGAGTGTCCGTTAATGGTTAGCAAAATACATTGAGGCCGTCGACGTAATTAAAACAAAAAAAAATAGTGTCCGTTAGTGGAGGTGTCCACAGCAGGAGTGTCCGTTGCGGAAGGTTTCACCGTAAAATGATCGTGTTTCTTATCTTACTTACGCGAGAGTAGTAAGTGTATCTTAGTCGCTGCGGTCATAGTGACGGACTCGCTTCGATTATTTTTTGACGTGTGAATGCAAGCTGATCTCCCCGTTAAAAAAAATCTCGCCACAGAGAGCAGCAGGCCTACAACAGTACAAACCTTCAATCATCATACTTCAGTCATAGTCCGAAAAATAGGTGGCAGCACTATAACAAAAAAAAAAACTTCAACGGAAGGTTCACAGCACAGACACACACATTCCAACATGTACCAGTTCGTTATAAGATCCGGAAAGGAATATAGACGAGGTTCATGTGCGGTTTAGTGCAGTCGAATTCCATTTCAACGAATACTTTTATAGCGAAAATCTCGTTTTATCGAACACTTTTCTAATTCCCGAGATAAGTTTACATAAGAACAATACAAAAACTTGAAAAAATACAAAAATTCCCTTATAACGAAATTTCGTTATAAGGAAGTGATTTCTCCCGTCACTTGGAGTTCGTTATAACGGGATTCGACTGTAGTAGTAGCTTGGATACCTTCCTTGGATAGGGTGAAACCTTCTTGAATGTACAGATGGAGTAGAGATTTCCAATTTTTCAGACATAACCAGCTCCAATTTTAACCAGAAAGGTAACATTTCCCTTTAATTTTCTTTCAGAACTGAACGGTTCCAAAATTTAAATGTAGATAATTCCCTTTGAAAGAAGGGATTCTTTCCCTTTGATCAAGAAAGATAATATTTAAATATTCTTATACACCACCCCCGTACACTACCTGTTGGGATATTTTTCACTTTTGTGAAGCAAACGTTTATTTAGGAGAAAAAATTTTGTTTAATTCTACTGTAAATTTAGTAATTGTGGAAATGTTCCTCTTTGAAAATAAGCTCCTCATTTGCACACTAATTTTAAAAGCTGTATTTAAAGAACTATTATTATGCTAATTTGTGTATGTGTGGACATATTTTTTTTTAACATTGTTAGAGATTATTGCTATAAGGGTGCTCTTTTTCGGCAGCGAGGCGGCTTGGATGGTGATGACTAGTCGAAAATTGCTGCAATCCCTCACCCTGGATTAGACCATTCTTGGCTCTTTTAAATTAATACGTAAATTTTTTGTCCTCGAATAGATTTACAGAAGATCATACATGTGATTTTTGTTCAAGAAATATCAAAATTATTAATTACAATTATTAAAAATTGTGATTAACAAAGTTTTGTAATAGTTATCTCATATATAGTCGTCAAAATAATTTTTGATGACTTAATTTGTATTTTGAACTCTTGAAACTATAGAGAAATCCAGGTTGTGTTGCTGTTGATATTTTTATAAATTGAAAATATTCAAAAATTTCATATTTTGCATATTTCTTAAATCGTGTTAATTTCTTTTTTTAGATCTATGGTTTAAGGAAAATTCACCGACTAACAATTCACCGACAACAGTTCGATGCGAGTCAGTAAGCGAGGGAGTGAGTGAGTGATTAAATGAGAGAGCTAGCTACTGACTCTATGTGAGTGAATAAGTGAGGAAATGAGTGAGCTACTGAGTGAGTGAGTGATCGAGCTACTGAATCCGTGAGTGAGCGAGTGAGCGAGTGAGCTACTGAGTGGATAAGTGATCTAAGTGATCTAGTGAGTAGGTGAGTAGATGAGTGAGCTACTGAGTGTGTGTGTGTGTGTGTGTGTGTGTGTGTGTGTGTGTGTGTGTGTGTGTGTGTGTGTGTGTGTGTGTGTGTGTGTGTGTGTGTGTGTGTGTGTGTGTGTGTGTGTGTGATCTAGTGATCTAGTGAGTGATCCTAAAGATACGGCGGAAAGTTTTAATAATGACTATTAGAAGAAATTTAGATGATACGGAAGAAATTTCAAACTGCTGTCGCACAAGAGAATATATTCCATAATTCCTTTAACTCAGAAACTTCTAATGAAATGTTAAAAGGGATAATAACAGAATTAAAAGATAATAAATTAAGTGGATACGCGATGCATTAACCCCCTTAAATGTTCGAAATCATCCCCTGTTATCACTTTGATATTATAAAAAACATTTCTCATCATCAGTAACCAATGGATTTTTTTTTGTGATGAACTAGTTGTTACCCGCGACTTCACTGGTGTGAATTCTGCAATCTTCAAATTTACTCAGCGATGATTTCCCCCTGTACCACTTGAACACCTCATAATCCCCATGGGTAATGAACTTTCAGAAATCCCGTCTTAGTGCGTGTCTACATCTATATACTATACATAAAATAACATGTCCTGACTGATTCATCATCGCCGAGCCAAAACCGCTGAAGCTATAAATATGACATTACGTCAATATTGTAATATAGACAATATAATATAGAACAATCGGATTTTTTAATCATTTGTGACACTACTAGGTTAAAACTAACAATTCACTCACTCCTTCACTCAGTTACTAGGTCACTCGCTGAGTCACTCACTCACTAGGTCACTCACTGGGTCACTCACTGGGTCACTCACTCACTCACTGGGTCACTCACTTACTAGATCACTCACTTAATAGATCACTCACTTACTAGATCACTCACTAGGTGTAGTACACTACTAAATAGTACATTCACTCGCATACGGACTCAGTAGCTCGCTCACTAACGGACTCAGTAGCTCGCTCACTAACGGACTGACTTACTCGCTCACTAACGGACTGACTTACTCGCTTATTGACTCAGAAACTCAATCGCTCACTCCCTCGCTAACTGAATCGCCTCGAATTGTTGTCGATAAATTGTTAGTCGGTGAATTTTCCTGGCGGTGAATTTTCCGGCGGTGAATTGTTGTCGGTGAATTGCATGACGTTGAATTTTCCAGACACGGTGCGACACCGGGCCTCAGCTTTATGGAATCCCGCATTCAAGAAAATAGGGAGAAAATAATATTAATTCTATTTATATACTGAAGTCTATGCAGGGAAAAGATGGGAAAAACTTTACGACGAGATAGTACACACCAATATATACAAACAATTGTCATCAAAGTGGTCTAATATGAAACCCATACGCGCTTGCGCGTTTCGAAACGGCCGCTCCGCAAACGTTAAAACGACATTCCTGTTGAAATTTATCAACTGTTAGAACTGTTGCACGCTGGAATTACTTCACAGGGCTGGCGTTCGCACGTTTTATTCATTGTGACGCAGATTTGCATACAGTTTCTTCTTCGTCTCCAGGTTACATTTGCATGCATGTGGTGTTCTTTTATCTCCCGATAAATTTCAACAGGAATGCCGTTTTAACGTTTGCGGAGCGGCCGCTTCGAAGCGTACTAGCGAGTTTGCGTTTCATGTTCGGCCATAGTTTTCCAACCTTTTTTGTCCCATCGCCCCCTTCAGAAATTTTTTTCTTCCATCGCCCCCTAACGCAATCTACCCCATAGGATCTATGTTAAATCCGTAGCTTCTACCGCCCCCCCCTGGAACATTCCATCGCCCCCCATGGGGCGTTAACGCCCATGTTGGGAATCACTGTGTTAGACCATTGCATTCTTTGATGACAATTGTTTGTATTGGTGTGTACAATCTCTCTTAAGTTTTTCCCATCTTTTCTGAATCACCCTGCATAAGTTAGTGGTGCGTCGATTTGTTTCAGACATTTTACTAGTCCTGGGGTTCAGAAAGATTGAGAAACACTTATTATACAGTAACTATATTTCATACCGCAATGGAAGCTTCCACGAATATTTCAGCAGGCAACCCTGGTGTATTCGATGTTCTAACGGGGCTTGCGTCTTAAATTATTCAACACTTCAATTCAAAAATTACTTTTTTCATAAATTCAGAAATCATTATTTATGTATTTTCTTTATTAAGTTTGAATTGCGAGTTTCTACAGTTTTTTTTTATGCAAACGTGTATATGTTACGGCAAATGTAATAAATCGGTTATTATAAATAATAAATGGTTATTAATAATACTTACCAATCGTCTTACCAATCGCCTTACTTACCATAAATATACGATTCTATCACTTTTACCGGTGATTATGCATCACATCCTGGTGTAATTGGTGAATTTGATAAATATGAGAAAAATCCATACGAGTCTAGTCTCTATTGTACGTCTGATGAATGTAGTCAGATCCGGATATAATGATGAGAGATTTTACGATCGTACCCCGATATAATGATGCAGTGCATGCATAAACTATCATGTACAGTAGGCCTATGTCATATAGTAGGATTTATCACGTTTACCAACGACACGACGCTTGGGTATCACGACACTTTGGGTATTAATAATCGCCGGCAAAAGTGATAATTTTTTTAATACTTATTAAATTTACTAACGACACTTGGGTGCTATGCATAATCACTGGTAAAAGTGATTATTAATTTATGGAAATTTATCAAACTTAGTAAAATGCTCGACGATTATGCAGAATAACCGGATTCATCCCACTTATCGTAAAAGTTACAGTAAAACCCCTGTTAACGGTCACCTCTCAGATGCGGTCACCCCCTCTTTCATGGCCAAATAATGATTTCCTCTTGTATAATAAAATGCGCATTTTGAACCTCCTTGTTTAATGGGCTCTCCCTTCTTTTACGGACGGATTTTTTTTTTGTTGTTGTCCCGCCGGTGTCCGGAAAAGAGAGGTTTCCTCTGTATCTTGAAACATAGACCGATGCCATTCATACCAGCCCAAGAACTCTATCGATCAACGGGTTAATAAGAGTATCATGGCAATATTACATTCGCCGTCCATTCCGGCAGTCGATAAAGACGTGGACGGACGGAATTCTCAATTCTCACGGGTCTCGTTGTAAATGTTGCCGCTAATCGCAAAACCCTCCCGTCAAATGAACAAACAGCCATTTGACCGATCGATAAATGCATGCGACCCACCACGCGGACACCTACCTAATCGCTACGACATTCTCCTAACCTCAGACTCTTGATTGGACGGTATAATCCTTCGCTAATCACACACACACACAAACATAATTAATTATCCTTTCAACCTTCGTTCATGTAATTGCATATTTCCTAAAGTTTTAAATCTCTCTCTCTCTTCTTTGACATTTGTGTTTTTTTCCGTTTCGTAAATTGAGGCATGAGAATAGAGTCGTATATGAGTCTCTTTTACGAGTCCACAGACTCATCATCTCAATGCCAACGGCGTAAATCACTCTTCAATAATCTTCCGCCGGGTCCGAGAACAATGGCTTCATTAACCGAAGCTTGTATATCATATTGGCGTGAAAAAGACTATAAAAATGGCGTTTTGTTTGCCCTTTTGGTTTTTGTTTCGACTGGAATGTGGAGAAAGATAAATACAAGCCTTTTTTTAGATGAGTAGTCCTCACCCTGGGTCATACGGTCTCAAGATATTCTAAGTTGGGGGGGGGGGGCACGGGGGAAACGAGATAAAAGTGGAGCCACGACAAAGGGTGCCACAGAGAAGCTTTCAAGTGAGGTAAAGTGTGAAGCTTTGAAGTGAAATACCGGTGATATGCGTAGAGAAAAATATTACCACTTTCACAATCCGCAGAACTGTCTATAGAACCAAAGTCATCTAATTCATGGGCCTGACTCAGGGCCCTCATATCGTGGCAGACATGATGAGATCTGATACTATGATTTTCGAATGCAAGTAGGTAAATATGTAAGTTGTGCTTTCGGCTAAGCAAGGCCTAACCTGGATAAGATACTTTGTTACCCGAGGCAAGTTGGCATTTTCTCGCCCCGTGTAATGTAGAAGAAGCAGAAGGGGTGAATTGGACGCCTTTTAGTCCAGCGCCCGGAGCACATTCCTCCTATTTGCAGCCCTGCAGTGAAGTATGGGGTGTCCAGAACATACTCACAATTTGCCCGAAAATACCAATTCTATTTTGAGACGACCGTGTATAAAACCCCCCTCAAGAAGGAAGCTTACTGAACAGCCCAGAGTGGGTGAGAACCCAGGGTGATGTGTTGGGATGTTCGATTTGTTGTGTAGGTTTGCTGGATCGTCCCGTATTTTACGCAGACCAATTTTACCTCATATAATTCGGCTCTTGAGAGCGTAGACATAAAATTACATATTATATTATATTTATGTTTGAGAGGAGGGATGATAACCCACCTTCTGGATCCATGCCTAGTCCAGGGTTCGAGAGATGAATGTTATTAATAAAATTTTTGTTCGTTATTAAATTTAATTTTGATTAAATTCAAGTAGAAAGGTTCTCGCTCTTGGATGAGGGTGGGGGGGGGGGGAATAAGAAGTAAACATTGCCCAAACGGGGGCCACTGGCCGAAAAAGGTTGAAAAACACTGTTTTAGGCGGTTCGAGGCTATTGTCTTGAATTGACCGGCTTCTTTTGGTGTATATGTTATGGAAAAATGGAAAATATGATAAACATAATACGGTAAAGGTGACCATTTTGGTAAGTTTGATAAATATTGTGGATTTATCACATTTACCCCAGTGATTATTTATAATCCCCATCTTGTACTATGAAAATGACGAGTCGTCGTCAATCAGTCATTTAAATTTTCCGGACACTATGCATGACTTCTGTATGTAATATGATGAATTTGATCGATAATGTTGGTTATGTTTGCAACATGATAAATATGACAAAAGCCAACATTAACAAGGCGGGTTGAAAAAAAAAATTATTTTTCCATCTTCTTTATTCATAATTTTATTTAATTTTTCTATGGCAGACTACGTGTAGTACATGCATCACGTACGGGCAAAAAACTGTCATGTGATTAAATTAAAGTGATGTTTCCGTCATTTCTGCAACATTTATCAACCGTTACCAACTCTATTATGCATAATAACCAGTAATACTGATAAATGCAATAAACTTTTTAAACTAACCTAGACAATCAGTGATCATAGGCGTACTAAAGATTCTCTCGGGGGGGGGGGGGGTTTACGTTTTTTCCTGCGGAATGACACTATAATCCCGACTTGTGTGGGCGGGCACTTCCTGTACGCTTAAGTCAGTGATTATGTACATGGGCCCCCCCCCACATCTTGTAGCAGGGCCCCTAGGCTGGGATCTTTTGCGGGCCCCTCGGTCAGACTTTTAACGGGCCTCTCCTGTAGTTAATTTATAGCGTGAAAAAGCAAAAACATGATGATAATAGTCCTGGGCCCAGGGCTAGACCACTGTCAGCCCCTCACCCTATGTGGGGGGCCATGATTATGTATAACAACCGAATTATCACTGCAAATATGGATATCACTGCTATTATGGATATACTGCGAAAAAGGTAAAGACATCACAAGAGTCGGCCTGCTATTTCCAATGGCTACAAGTGAAATAGCCTATTTCAGTGACTTCACGAGCTTCTCGCGCGGAGGCCTTTTGCTATATAGATGGTGTTGCCTAAGGGTGCGATTATAGCGCACGCGTGTTTCCGATTCTGGAAACTCTCCTCGTCTCCGATTGGTTAAAAACTGGAATTTCGCCTTTTTTAAGCTTGAAATTCGAGTTTTTAAACAATCGGAGACGACGCGTGCACTATAATCGCACCCTTAGGTCGGGATGATGAGTCGGACCGGATCTTTCCGGAATAGTTTGTTCTTTTTCGGTTACGTCAATAACTGATCACAGACAGCCTTCAGTCTAGCATTGATTCATTCATGAATAATAATTAGACTTAGGCCAAAATTACGCTATAAAAGTTTGATAAAAGAGCTTTTGCAAAACTCAATGAGCATTTTTAAATTCGAGTAGGGAAAAACTAGTAGTAAAACTGGAAAAAAATTCAACCAATAGGCGCATCGGTCCCATTCGCTCGAATGTAACCGATGCACTTATTGGTTTCATTTTTCCAGCTTTAAAGAGAACTTATGTAGAAAATCTTGGCCTAACGCCGGCATTACACTATAAACGTTCTGTAAATACTCTTTTATAAAACTTGAAAAATGCAACAAGTAAGCGTATCGGTTACATTTCAGCTTATGTGACCAGTAGGCTTATCGGTTGTCTTTTTCATGTTTTGTAAAAGATCTTTTATCACACTTTTATAGTGTAATACCGGCCTAAGTCTGGGATTACACTATAAAAGTTTGATGAAATATCTTTTACAAAAACTGAAAAAAAAAAAAAAAACCAATAAGCTTTAAAGCCGATGTAAGCTCACGCTTATTGGTCGTTTTTTTTTGTTTTCTAAAATATCTTTTATCAAACTTTTATAGTGTAGTCGTGACCTGAGAATGTTTCTTAGACCAGGATTACACTATAAAAGGTTTGGAAAAGTTCTTATGTAAAACTTGAAAAAGCAACCAATCGAATGTAACTCGTATCGGTTACATTCGAGGGAATGTAACCAATAGGTTTATTAGTTGTTTTTTAACGTTTTTTAAACATCTTTTATCGAACGTTTAATAGTATAATCCCGGTCTTATTGAGTCCCCGACGGAGGATTAGTTAAGAACCTGATAATAGCTTCCGATTAC
Source organism: Pholcus phalangioides (assembly GCF_987345545.1). Lineage (NCBI taxonomy): Eukaryota > Metazoa > Arthropoda > Arachnida > Araneae > Pholcidae > Pholcus > Pholcus phalangioides. The sequence continues at coordinate 30,273,521 of NW_028301597.1, forward strand.
GAAATCGGACATCAGCATCGAACATATTTTGGGGGAAAATGCGCAGTATTGCTGAATGTATTTACAGGGACGAAGAGGCTGGGAAAAGCTCATCTCGACGATCTACGAGTAAAACATGTTATATGACCATTTGGTTATTGTACACGTATTATCGTTAAAGTATTGACTTTTACGATAATACGCATCGGGACGTATATTACGACTTTCGCATCGGGAAATCTATAGTTTGTGCATGAATCGATGAGTGTCTCATTGGTAGTTTATAGCATCAAATCGATGAAATACGGGGAAACACAAGACTTGGTTCACTAAAAGTTTGTTAAATAGTTGAATGAGGTATATCATTATATTACATTTATAATTACATTTATATTGTTTGTTGCTGTCTGCGGCGAGACTTTTTAAAGGGGAGTGGTAGCGACCACTGTGGTGACGGTGGGGTTCGAACCCGTGACCTCACGTCGTGAGTCCGTCACTATGACCACTCGACCACCACAGCGGCTATAAAACCTTATCTGTAGAGATTCAATTGATCGACGAATGATGCTGGTAATAATAGGGTGATGCCTACCACTGACTGGTGATTCCTACTACGCAAAATGGCCAATGGATCAGTTACTTGGGATAGAAATAGAAACCCGATAGATGGATTAAACATCAGAATATTGATTCGCCAATGAACGAGAATCCAATCTGTCTATATCAAGGCTACATCTTCGAATTGTTGATACGAGCACCGCATTGTTCTATGAAGCGCTAAAGCAGGCATCTTCAACCCGTTGCTCGCGAGAAGCATGGTGCTCCCTGAAGCACCCAGAGTCCTCAATGCTCATGTCCGATTTGTTGCTCGCGAGCTCTTGATCGACGTTCCAATTGCACATCTTGTACAAATTGCATTCAAGGATTGAAATCATACGGTTTTCGTGCATTCGTATGTCAAACTTGCCATGACAGGTGCTCTCCTTTTTTGATGATGGGTACAAGCAGTGCTCGTGGCTGGAAAAAGGTTGAAGACCTCCGCTCTAAAAAGTACTCGATGGTTAAGCCGGATTTGTACTCAAGATACAGCGATCCGCATTATATTCAAGTTGTATTGAAGTTGAATTCATTATGCTGATTTGAGTTCGAGCATGTGTTGCTAGAACTGCCCTATGTGGGTGTTTTTTTGTTGTTGTTGGTTTTTTTTTTTTTTTTCAATTTGCCGTTTGACTGAAATGATTGCAAAAAAAAGCAACAACAACTAACCAATTTTTCATTAAATGACATTACATAACCTTTCTTGTTGGTTAACTTTTGTATTGTTGGCAACGCCGTGTCATGACGGCCTGCTGCTCACACTTCGCGTGCTGAACCACCGCTACAAGTTGCAAGTGCATCATGCTCTTCCGGTCGTGCGAGGTGATGCTGCAATAATGTCCGGACACTAACTATCAGCTTCGAGTACGAGTGAACCTAAACGTGCAAGCATCGAGTGTACCAAATGTTTTGAACCGCATTTATGCAAGTTTATCGGGATCTACGCCAACTCAAATATGGTCTACGAGATCAGGAGGGGGGGGGGGGCGTACGCAAGATCTACCTTTGGGAGGCAGGGGGAATAAGACATAAGGAATTTATTCCAAGGAAATTTTAAGGTACCAACCTTTAAAAAGCATTTAAATTGACAGGAAGTTTTTAAAATAGCATAGCACGGCAAGACAGGCATTAAAGGCATTAAAACGGCAAGAAAGGCATTAAAACGGCAAGAAAGGCATTAAAACGGCAAGAAAGGCATTAAAACGGCAAGAAAGGCATTAAAATGGCGACAAAGGCATTAAAATGGCGACAAAGGCAATAAAATGGCAACAAAGGCATTAAAATGGCAAGAAAGGCATTTTTTCGATTTTGTGAATATGTTTGGGGGGAAAAAATTGGTTATCTCCTCTTCCACCATAAAAGTTTTAGGAAATTTTTCTTTTATAAAAAATGCAACCAATAGCTGCATTTTTTGAAGCGAATGTACATTTCATTTGAGCGAATGTAACCGATTACGAATAAGCTTATTGGTTGTTGTTGTTGTTGTTTTTTTTCATTTTTCGTGAAATATCTTTCACATAACTTTTATAGTGTAATAACAGCCCAACGCATAATCTGCTGATTATATCGATGAAAAAACACGGTAAATTTCAAATTTTCTAACTTTTCTGCGATGCTTTGATTCGATATCCGGAAAAAGATACTCACATCAGAGCTCATAACACTTTTCCTACATACAAATCAGTGAATTATCAGTTGATCAATCACTCAAAAAACTATTAAGAATTAAGACCGATCAATCGATACTTTGACTTTTGTTCCTAGATCAAGGATTTTCGCCACTGTTTAAACACTTTTTTTTGTCCTATCGAAAACTAAATAATTTCCTCATAAATTTATGGTGCAAGAAAAGGAAAAAAAAGAGTCGATTCACAGAGGCCCACGCTCGAGTCCTTTCAGCCCACTGACCAATTGAGATAGAGGAATTTTAAATTTCATTCCTCAATAATCCATCAATTATTCAATCAATGAAACTGATTTGCTATTGAAAAAAATATATATATGTATGTTACAGTATATGTGATGTGAATCGGCTGTTGTAAATAATAACCGGTTATTATGCATACTTACCAATCGTCTTGGAAAGTTTGATGAATTTATCACTATTACCGGCCATTATGCATAGTACCCAAGCGTCGTCGGTAAATGTGATAAATACTGAAAACATTATCACTCTTACCGGCGATTACGCATAATAACTAAGTGTCGTTGGTAAATTTGATAAATACTTGAAAATTTTCCTTTATCTATAATTATGCATAATAATTGGTGCATTCGATGAATATGAAAAAAAATTCTAAATGAGTCTAGTATGTGTGATAAATACAGTCGGACCTCGAAATAATGATAATAAGTTTTGCGATCGTACCTCGATTTAATGATGTAATACATGCATGAATTAACATGTATAGTAGGCCTATATCATATAGTACGTTTTTTCATGTTTACCAAGGACGCAACGCTTAGGTATTATGCATAATCACCGGTAAAAGTGATTATTTTAGGGAAATTTATCAAATTCACCAACCACTCTCAGGAAACTATGCATAATCACCGGCTAAAAATGATAAATTTATCAAACTTACCGAAATGCTCGGTGATTATGCATAATAACTGGCTGTCATGTATAATAACCGAATTTATCACATTTACCGTAACATACACATAAAGCAGACCGGCACCAATATGAAATTTCCACAGAACGACCTTTAAAAAAAAAAAAATCGCATCGACTGCCGCAGCTGATGCCAGCCATTCAGTCACTCAGCCCGCCCGACATCACACAGCTGAAATACCTACGTATATAACCTTTAGATTTTTATTCATCAAAATAAAAAGGCTGAACAAACAAAGATAGCATGTCCGACATCACGTATGGATGAAACAGCACAACATCAGCAGCAGCAGCAGCGACGACATGAAAAGTCAGAAATGTTCATTATAATGGTCCATAAAATATATATATATATATATATATAATAATAATAATTTTTAAAAATTATTTTCAATTACATTTGAAAATAACAAGAAAAAAGAAAACTTATCATAAATCAAAATTTGAAGGGGAAAAAAAAATCGAATAAAACCTAATTAATTTTAATGAGATAAAATAAATTAGATTTTCCGTGAGAGAAGGGGGAAAAATTCTCTTGGAAAAAAGGAAGATAAAAAATCCTTATTCCTGTGAAGATTTTTTTTTTTGGTTTTTTTGAGATTTTTCGCTCATTTTTTATGATTTTCTTTCTCCCTCCGGTGCTTTTTCACGCGGAAGATTTTCATCTCGACACATACTTCTCCTCTCTCCCTTGATAACGTTATAAGAATGGGATTTTTTTTCTTTCATGTGTGTGTGTAGAGGGTTGAGAGGGTAAAGGCCATACAATGACGAGGGTTTCAAGAAAAATAAGAAGAAAAAAATGTGAAGAAAGATCTTATCTCAATCTCTTTCTCTCGAATTCTTCTCTTTTTCCACAATAGAAAAATGTATTGAATGGAAAAGAGAATAGGGAAAAGAAATGCTCGATTATAATTGAAAACCGTCAAGGTTCGATACATACTGTTATAAGCTTTGTTTCGAATTTTTATATATATATATATATATATATATAAAGGAATTTCTTTGGAATTTTTCTGAAATTCATTTTTTTTACTTTTGATAAATATTCAGAGATTTTTTGATTTCTTTTCATTTACATTCACTCTATAGATTATTTACTTATTTATAAAACATACAAGTAACACTGATTGAAGTCTAGCTTCAGACATAATATAAATTTAAGTAAAATATAAATATTTATTCATATTTTTCAGTAAAATATAAATATTTATTCATATTTTTCAGTAAAATATAAATAAAATGCAAAAAATTCAACAAAGATGGGAATAAAAATGCTAAAAATTTACGCAAAGATGAGAATAAAAATGCAAAAAATTTACACAAAGATGAGAATAAAAATGCAATATACAGTAGTTATTGATATAAGAGTAATGAATGAGCGGAAAATATTGAATCTGTTTGATCATTTGTTCCTTTTTTGTCATTTTCTGCACACGAGGGCTAATTAGACCGGGATTTACAAGCCTTGTTTATACTCACCGAAAGGTTTTGTGGGCAAACCCCTCGATGTGGCACTCCCTGCGGTAGCAATCTTTTACTGTGGCCATCTTCTGTCTCTGTTGTACCCCCCGTGTCAAGTTAAGTTTCTGACTAGGACGAACCGGGTATCGAACTCGCGACACCTCTAAACATCCTTTGGTACTTCAGGTGAGTATCTTATCGACCTGCGCTACCGCGCCCATATTGAATCTGTTTACAGTAATGAGATATTTGGCAATATTATTACTGGAAGAATTGACTGCGAATAAACATATTGATCTTGATCTCCAGTAAAAAAGAATATCATTGAAAATAGATAAGCAATATCACTCTGTGGTTATTCAGTGATTTCATGAAGAAATCTTAAGTGATTAGTTGTTTAGTAATTTAGAGATATTTCATTTCCTACAATAGAAAAGTGTACTGGATGGGAAAAAGAAATACTATATAGATTTTATTAAAAAGTCATTAAAGTTTCGATACATACGGTCAAAACAACTTTGTTTCAAATTTTTTTTATATATAATAAAGGAAGAAATTGTCGAAGAATTTCTTTGGAGTTTTTCTGAAATTAATTGTTTTTATTCGTTGATAAATATTGAGAAATTTTAGTGGTTTTTTATGTGCAATATACATAAAATACTTACATAGTATGTATTTATTGCTTTATTAAAACACACGCAAGCATCTGATAAAAATCTAAATGGAAACATAATGAAAGTTTACGTAAGATACAAATAAAATACAAAAAATTTACTCAAAGATGCAAATTAAAATGCAATATATGCAGTGATTACAGTAAGATCCTTCAAAATCGGTAATAGATGAGCAAAAAATATCAAGTTGGTGAAGAATAATCGCTCATTATGCTGTTTAGAGAATATATTTACAGCATGATATTTACCAATATTATTATTGAAAGAATTGACTACTAAATAAACATATTGATCTTGATCTAATATTATAACACTATATTGAAAAGAATATCATTGCTAATTGATATGCAATATCGATGTGGTTATTCGGTAATTGATTTCTATCAGTCTATTTTTCTACAGTAGAAAAGTGTATTAAATGGGGAAAAAGAATAAAAAAGAAACACTCGATTATATATAATTGAAAATCGCGTCAAGGTTCGATGCATATTTAAAAGCTTTGTTTCCCTTTTTTTTTTAGATAAAGAGGAATTTCTTTGGAATATTTCTGAGATTAATTTTTTTACTTTGATAAATATTGAAAGATTCACGCGATTTTTTCATTTATTTGCAATTCTACATATAAAACATACAGGCATCTGATTAAAATATAATTAGAAGCAAAATAAAAATTTACGTAAAATGCAAAAATGGAAGAAACTGTCTCAAAAATGAGAATAAAAATACAATATTAACAATAATTAGCAGTAAAATCCTCCGAAATCGATAATAGATGAGCGAAAAACATCAAGTTGGCGAGGGATAATTCAAGATCTTTCCAAAGGGGAAAAAATTTCCTTTTCTATTAACTTTTAACTTTTCGAAATCTCTCTGCTGGGCTATCTTCGCTTTTGGTTAGCAGTCCGTTCAAAAGGAATGCGTTGTATACTTCTAATGTAAATTTAGTGAATGTGGAAATGTTCCCCTTTGAAAATAAGCTCTTCAATTGCTCATTATTAGAGCCCGGAAGTTTAGACACTTAAAATGGTCGAAATAGACTGGCAAAATAGGCACTAAAAATGCCTAAAATAGGCACTAAAAAAAGGCAATTATAGTTTTTGGAAGGAAGAAAAAATCACTAAAAACTATAAGGTACTAAGGGTCCAAAAACTAGCCGAACGATTGGTTGTACTTTATCCGTCTATTGTTTTAATTATATTTTATAATAACTGCATTATTATCCAAGTTAAATTGATTTAAAGCTCAAAATAAAATGTTAGTAGACCCTCAGTATTAGGCCAATTCCAGGGCCCACCATTACTAGACGCAGAGCCTGTAGAGAAAATAGTCTGTGGGGGATCCCTTGAGTTGCTAATAATTCTCGTTTATTTGTTGTGTTGTTTGAAATGATTATTATCATTTCTATAGTTGAAGCATGGCTATCTTGTTCTATTTATGTGAAATATTACCATGTATACGGGACTCTTTCAAGCGCGTTGCCTTTTATGGCCGCATCCGTCACACACCCCTGAGGGCGACTCTGGTCAAATTTAATCGAATACTAAATGTGTATGTTTAATACATAGTCATGGTTGTTTGCAGTGCATTTATGGTGCAAGAAATAAAATCAAAACAATATGGGTCCCAGAGCCCTGTCTGCTCCAGCCTGCCTTGTGTGAGTTATGACGTCAATTCATGACCACTTGGGACAATCATTGGTCCTCTATAGCGCTATACGCATACAACGCAGTCTAATGCCTGAGCGAGACATATTATGTGAAGCCCGTGGACAAACCAAAAATTTCTTATTTCCCTCGGCTTTTATAACACGGGCTGCGTTTCTCTGAAACAAAATCATTTACGTCTAACAGCATCCGGTTAAAGCAAAGTTAATGCATATCAACACCAATCTTTCAGATCAATTTCTCAGCCACCTCGTTGGGCATTTTGCCTGTTTGTGGCGTTGTATTTGTATTTGAATGGGGCTGAAGGGGAGAGGGAGCTTTCTGGTGATAAATTTATATTGAGAGTTGGAAAATTTGAAAAAGAGCAATTCTTTTGAAGTTCTGAATGCTCAAAATATCCAAGTTTTATAGATTACGGCCCCTCTGAGAAATTCACTAATAAACTTATTAAACATATTAAGACGCTCCGTATGAGACCGTATGAAACCCACTTTTCACTTGAAGTTAAATGGTAATATTATTCTGGATGCAACTGGGATCACAGATTTGGGAATTCTCATCGATGAGCCGGCTTAGGTTTTCTGAACATTTGTTCCGCGGTGGGCAAAAAAATCAAATAGAATACTCGGTTTCCTTCCTAAAAAGATTTCGCGTCCTCCCTAAAGCCGTTCTTACGCTTTTCCGAGGCTTAGTTCCTCCTGCACTGGAGTAGGCCAACCCAGTAAGGTTTTGAAAACTATACCTACAGAAAGACAGAATTGGTCGAAGGGGTGCAGAGAAGAGCTACGTCTGCTGATGTTGTGGTACACGGGGTTTGAGAACATTTTTATATTGAAAGAACGCAGGTGTCGGATGGGTGGGGGGGGGGGGGATTATGATTGAAGTGTTTAAAATTTTCAACGGAATGGATAGGATGGACTAGGAGTTATTAATACACCGTCAATCAACTGCTTCGATAAGAGTGCACCAATACCTATTAGTAAGGGACAACTCCAGGTTGTGGTGTCTCAAGGGATTTTCTTCAATAGGGTTGTTGATAAATGGAACAGCTTACCTCCGGGGGTCGTAAATTCTACCACAATTAGCACTTTTGAAAGAAACACGATGTTTATAACGGAATGAATCGAGAAACTATCCATACTTAGGTAAGACCACCATAATCTTTTTTTCATGGGCAGTGCATTTTATTTTATCTTAATCATTAGTTTGCATTGGTTTTTTTCGTAATAATTGCTCTTATTTTAAGTTGCTGTATTTTAGTTTTGTAATTGACATTCATATTTTTATGGGCATTTTTACGTATATAGCACATATTACTTTGATGTACAGAATACATACGAGGCTGCTGGAATCAGGAGAAAAGTTTTTATTTACAACCAAAATTTCTTCTTTTCTTATATATAATATTGCATATAATTTTTTTTACCTTGAAATTTTTTTTAAGGAAATTTTTGTGGGAATCCTTCTGTACGCACTCTCAGTGCAATGACGTAGTACGTTGTCCACTTAGATCTACACTAAAACCTCGATAAGTCATCACCTCATGTTATCGAAAAATTATGACGACTTAAGCGGAGTGACGACTTAAACGAAGTGCTGTCAGTTTTAATGTGCAACATTGTGAAAATCGCATAAATTTAAAGTAATATAACGTATTAAAATATGAATTAAAATTACAATATATTAAGAAAATTTATAGATTTTGCACAAGAAAAAAATTGAAATTTTTTTACCTTTTTAGAGCTCTTATTACTTAACTTATTGTGTTAAGATATACTGGTACACTTTGATTTATGCTAGTAATTTTTAATTTAGACTAATTAGAGCAACTGTTAGATTAGTTAGCTTTTCTTCACAAGAGAACTATTACACATTAATTTTACATATACATGAAATTTAATTTTAGTGTTTTAATTCTTTATCAGTAGTTCATGAAATAACTACATGGTAATCTTGGTAAAATTTATCTCAAGGTAATCTTTCACATACTAAACTACAAGGTAATCTCAAACACAGTGTCCACTTTGAAGGACTTGTGGAGGGCCCGGGGTAGGAAAAAGCACACATTAGACCTCAACTTTGGAAAAAAAATGGTTTTTCAACAAGGACAATTTGTTTAAATTTGGAGCCCTAAATTAGTGGGGCCCATGCAGAAATCAGGTCTTGCTCGAACAGTCCTCGTAACTTTCGTTACTTGAACTGTTCCGTTTTGGTACATCAGGCATTTATGGTGATGCAATGCTGCTAACGAGCTATTTTTTTAAAGGAAGCCATAGAAATTACCTGTTCCTTTCCCTCGAACTTTTCATGGTGCGAGTTAACCGAAATTAGCGACGAGTAAACGAGGGTTTAATAACATTGTTGTCTATGAAAGCTGGACAAGCCTGAAGAAACGTGACGACTTAACCGGAGTGGCGACTTATTAGGGCGACTCCTTAACGAGGTTTTACTGTATAATAGGGTACGCAGTGCAATCCCAGCGACTGCTGCGAGCTTATTTTGGAGAAAATTACATGAACGTGAAAGTAATAGCCCCCCCCCCCCTCCCCCGAGATGTTGTAAAACTCCCACGTCTTTCGTGAATGTTAAGGTTCGGGAAAGAAAATCCGTTGGTTCCGCCATTTTTTAAACGCTGATCGCGTTTTTTTGAAGTAAGGGGTCATAAAATCACACTGAGGTAAAAAAAAAAAAAAAAAGAATCAGAGATGAAAAATTTTTGGTAAAATTCTCTTAAACTAAATAGATTTTCAACAAGTTTTTTAGTTAGAAAAGTTCGTGCTTACTTTTACGACTCAAAACACTCCCCTGTACATTTTAATTAATTAAAATGTGTCGTCATGTTTCTTACAATTAAAAATACGTTAACAACATCAATTTGCGTCTTTTACTAATGAGAAAAATTATTTATATTAATGAGTCTTTAGTGGCACAACAGATACAAGGTTAAATCAATTTTTCCATTACTACTTCAAAAATTCAAATATTCAAATATTATTTCTCTTTTGGATAGGAATTTTTATAGAATAGCGATATTGATTTTTTTCTCTCCCAAGCATTTTCGAAACTACATATTGGTAATTTCCCATAATCTGATTAACAAACTATAACCATGATAGTATATCATGCTACTATCATTTTTATTCGAACTATAGACGTGCCATATATGAAAATAAGTGTTTCGCAAACTGTGTTACTTAGGCCAGGATTACACTGTAAAAGTTTTGTAATAGTGCTTTTATAAAACTTGAAAAATACAACCAATAAACTGATCGGTTGCATTAGCTCGAATGTAACCGATCAGCTTATTCGTTGTATTTTTCAAGTTTTATACAAGCACTTTTACAAAACTTTTACAGTGTAATCCTGGCCTTAAAGCTGAAGATTTTAACCAATTTCTTTGAACGTAAATGATGTTGAATCCCTTAGTTTAAATAGCAGCATCTGTTACGTCACTATTAAATTAATATAATGAAATAACATCGCAAAATTTTTTAATCATGTAATATTTGTGTGAGGGGTCTTCAACCTTTCAGTCGCAAGCACTGCCTATACCCATCATCAAACAAAGAGCATCCCCACTGAAACTTTGACATACTAATGCCTCAAATGTTCGTAATTGTAATCCTTGAATATAATTTTTACTGTTACAATTAGAAATTAGAGCGTTGATCAAGTGTTCGCCAGCACGAAATCAGACAATGTTGAGTATATGACATGATGTCGCTCTCCACTTGTTAATGCAAGATGTACAGAAAACTGGATGTTGTGAAGATATTTATTATTTGAGATGTTGATTTTTTTAGGGAAGCAAAAAACGCATCTCTGCCGGGAGTCGAATTATTATCACCAACAACAGAAAATCTGATAAATGCAGAGAAAATCTTCAGGAGACTCTGGAGGAGGTTGTCGAGCTTAATCATGCCAAGTGTCAGTTCATCTGGCTAACAAGAAGAACCAAATTCACTAGAGCACCAATCTACCTGGGCAGAGAAGCCATAAGACCTGTGAAGGAAGTGAAATATTTGGGATGTATTCTAAACCAATCATTATCCTTCGTTCCTCAAATAAATCACGTAAGAAGTAAGGCTACCCAAACCGTGGGAATGATGTCACGCATTACATTTCCAAGTGCAAGACTAACTCTTAAAAACAAAGTCATATTGTTTAAATCAATCATTAGACATATCATGACCTACGCGGCCCCGTATGGGCTCATGTTTCAAAAACCAACATGCAGCGTCTGCAAAGTCAACAGAATAAAATACTGAGAACTCTTGCGCGTGCCCCAAAGTACATCAGAGGGGCTGACAAATCTAGCAAACTTGCTAGATAGTCTGAATGACGTTTATGACAAACAGTGCAGAGGCCTATCTCTAGGTGCTGGTCTGACACGATCAGCTAATAGCTCATGGACGAGAAGAGCCTGGCTATATATATATAAGGCCATCTGGCACTCGTCCGGCAATCGAGGGACCCGGGTTCGACTCCCGGTAGAGTCAGAGATGAGTTTTTTATACTAAATAAAAACTAGGAAGACAGCACAATAACTATGCGTGTGTTTCTAGCTCTCTCTATATATAGTCTCTCTCTCTCTGCCAGTCTGCTCTTGGCGACCGCCACACACATATTAATTGCTTACTAAAATATACATAAGCTACCGATACATTAACACACAGTGACTATGAGTTTCTGTCATAAACAAAGTGAATTGAGAAACTGCTGTACTGTAAAGTAAAATAGGAGTAATACAAATACAACGCCACAACAGGCAAATTGCCCAACGAGGTGGCTGACTTAAGAACATCATGGATCCCCCCCGAGCCCCTACCTACTACTGCTACACCACACATGCACCCCCCCCCCCGCCCGCTGAACCCCCCAACGAATCGGTACATGCGGGAATGTGCGTGTACGTGTAGTGCAACCTGACGTAAAGTTTGTTTCTGTGTAATGCTTGTTATGTGTAGTGCTGTCATCTGCCCCCAGTTATACAAACTATGAGTGAAGTGTTATGGTTGAATGATTTACCGTTGTAGGACTGTTGCTCTCTGTGGCGAGACTTTTTAACGGGGAGATCGGCTCGCATTTGCGCCTTGAAGTTGGGAACCACAGAAAACCAACTTCAGCCGACCACCACTGTGGGGTTCGAACCCGGATCCTCGCATCACGAGTCCGGCACTATAACCACTCGACCACCACAGCGGCTGGGCAATAAAAAACTGAGTTTGTGCGAGAGCACCGTGACGCTCATTGAATCACCAAAACTGTACTCGATGATACATGAGTTACTTACCCCGACCCGCGCGGCGAATATGATTCGCCATACGGGGGTTCCCCGGAGGGAACATTTATTTTCTCAATTTAGAAAAAAAATTAAATATGTTAAAAAATATATATATTCTATCCCCGGCAGCACCATTGGCCCCCGAGGATAACAATTCACCTTACAAAACAATTTACTTTGCATTACAATTGAAATGACAAAACAAAAGATTACTACTACTACTACTACAGCTTACATTATACCTCGGGCAACATCATTAACATCACGCGAGCAGGAATTTGATGCTCCTGAGGTTATTACATTAAGACGTCATTATTGCTTTAATAAATATACATTAATATACATGCGTTTTATCAGTCTCCCAAATGTATGATCCATTCATATTCACTCGATGATATATGTCGGAATTATTTTTCGACATGAAATACTGCACTTAAAAGAAGGGTATGTCCTAGGTAAATTAAAAATGTCTCATTGCAAAGATCTTGGTTGGTCATTTTGCAATGCACTCGGCTTATTAAGTAATTATCAAGCGCTTTTCAATCAGCCCGATATTTTTAAAGCTTATTGTAATGGCTTCATAGAATTTAAACTAATCAGAAAATTCTTAATTCCTCAAATAGCTCGGTTTAATCAATCCAGGATCAGGCTACTGCAATAAGCCGGATGCTTTAATTAGCCTACGACACATGCAACAACCGGCACTAATGCTAATTTGATGTTGAGAACAAGTCAGAGTTTCCGCAAAAGTGCTCTTCTTTCAATGATGGTCTTAGAAGGTGCTCACGGCTTGGAAAAGGTTGAACATCCCTGATATATAAACGAATACTTTTAGAAAAAATAATAACCTTAGTGCCCCATACATACATAAAAATATCGATGTGGCCTCTAGAGCATGTGTTTCCAACTGGTCTTCGGCGGAACCCTTGGGAATATTTTGAGGCTTCACACCCCCAGATTAATACACGGGTACTTTCATTGTAGAATCAGCACTTGTCATGTAACATCACGTGGCAAGTAAAAACATTTAGCAGCATCTTGGAAGTTTTGCGCTCATTACGATAAAACTAACAGTCTTTTGATTCAATGTCACTTCACGTTAAATTCGTTGGTGTAATTTGTTGGGTATTTTATGTATTGAAGTTTTAAATCGCAAGCTGATTCCTACTTGGGTGATGGATAAGATCGTAAATGTTATATTCAGACCCCAATATAACGAGCTCTAATTATTTAACAAATCCCCCCGATTTAACGAACTTTTTTAGAAGTTGCTGATAAGTCGTAAAAAAAGATGGTTTTTTAGTTTTGTTTTTATTTCATACTTTTATCCGCTAGGAGTGAGGATTCTTACGTGAAGTTTAAGGGGTACCTCAATTGCATAGGGACCTCCATGATAATAACGCATATTAGGAGGTGGTGCCCAAGCATATCATTTTGCCTGGAGGCCTTGATGCTTTTGAGACAACCGTAGGAACACCCTGTACTCTGTATATTGGAGTGATATTCAAAATTTGCGTGGGTTCCACTGAAGAGCCTTATAACCATCAAGGGTTTCGAGAAAGATTTTACATTGGAAACCCCTGCTCGAACGAATTATAAATGACGACACAAAATAGATAACTACTTTGTCATACGTCAAAAGCCTAAATAATGAATCATGGCTCTTCTGTTGATGTTTCTTCCAGATAAAACGACTCGCGTTATAAATGGGTTGGTTGTCCTCTTTTTTTCCCGAAAAAATGTCGGAAGCATTCTTATATATATAGTATATACAAGACGACGAGAGAGACGGGCGGACATGATTGATGGCGGATTGTTGGAAAAAGTTTCAGTCGCGTGGAATAAGAGTTATAAATTATTATATATATATATAAGAGTAAAATACCGCATTTGTGAGAAACGGACAATGGTTATCTTTGTTATCCCTGTGTTTTATATATATTTTTTATAATGGATACGAATAAGGTTAATTGATGTTATTCAATTGATAATTTCCGTATAGAAAAAAAAATTATTCAAATAATAATCGATCCTTGAACTCAAATTAACATAACTGATTGGATTTGAAGCTATCTGGAAAGCAAAAGAAATAAAAAAGTTCCATAATAACAGCCATTGTGGAAGAAGATTAGAGGCTTGTGAATGGTATAACCAGTTCGGCAAGATTGTTATTATTATTATTATTATTATTATCATGTTTTTTTCCTTTTTTTTTTCGTTCTTTATAACCTGATTGTCATTAAACGAGGACAAATACGGCATTTTGCTCACGCACGATTTACATCCTAATGCGTTTAGCGTTGGGAGAGGGGGAAAAAAAACGTCCTATTACGTAATATTATGTTGTTGTTTTTCTTTTTCTTTAACAAAAACGTGTTATGGCGTTTAACACTTGTTTCCAGAGATAATAATTTTCAAAAGAAATAACAAAAAATGGACGCCGTTCCGTTCACTTCCTGAATAAGTGACCAAATGATGGCATTTTATTATTATTTTTCCGATGTCATCGTCCAGGAAATCGATGGAACGATATATATTTTTTTCTCTCTCAGAATAATTATAATAATAAAAGATGATTATTATTATAACAATAACAACCTTGGTTGAAATAATAATAATTTTATATACATTTTTCGGTCTGTCTTTGTGATTATAAGTTTCATTTTTGTTATGATGATAATGTTCTTCATATTGGTATTTGTAATATCGATATTGTTATATTGACCTCGTATTGTATTCCGTGTATTCTTTATAATTATGGAATATATTGTGTTTTTGTGTGTAATGTTGTATTTTTCTTTAAAATAATAACATTCGTATTGTTCTTCCAGATGGAATTGGAAATTTCGATATAGGTCAGATTTGGTCTGTAATATAGAAATGCAGCTTGAATTGGAAATATTTTCGAGTATTTTCTCATGAAATGGAAATATAAATGATTGTTTTAATTACTTTTTGAATCGTATATACGAATGCAATAATAATGAATATATTTTTAATTAAAATAATTTAATGAGTATTTGTTGTTTGCAATATAAATAACTACAAAATAATAATTAATTTTTTGTGAAGCCTTTTCCTATTAAGCACTTAAGTGTGATGTATTTAATATTCATGTACGTAAGTTTCCTTAATGGGGTTGGTGCACGCAAATTTTCCAAAAAAAACACATTTTTCAATTTTTAAATATTAGAACTTTTCCGCGTCTAACTGTGTTCATGGTTTTGTTCTACCTGTACTAGAAATATTTTTTAAATATTTTAATATAAACTGTTGGCAGGCATTACACATGCTATAATGTTTTTTGCTAAAATACTTTTTTCCTGAAAACTAAGTTTTTTGTTAGATAAGGAACATTTTTTTTCGAACACCACTCATTCAAGTGTATTGAAAATTTGTGTATCTCTCAACACTATTGTGTTACATATTTTTTATCACGAGAATTTTTTTATTACAATTATTCTAAAAAATTTTACGGCACAAAATATAGGTACATTTGGGAGATTTTTGAAAAAGTTGTATGTTGTTGGAATTAGAATTCGATAAAAGCATGATCAACAATTAAAATCCTAAAAGATCGTTTTAAACTACGTAACACCATAGTATTGAGAGACACAAATTTTCAACACATTTGAATGAGTGGTGTTCGAAAAAAAATGTTCCTTATCTAACAAAAAACTTAGTTTTGAGGAAAAACGCATTTTAGTGAGAAACATTAGCATGTGTATAATGCTTACCAACAGTTTATATTGCAATACTTTAAAAATAGAACAATACAGATGGAACAAAACCTTGAACACAGTTAGAAGCAGAAAATTTTATAGTATTAAAAAACTAAAAAATTGGAAAATGTGTTTTTTGGAAAATTTGCGTGCACTAACCTCCTTAACTTGAGTAATTATTTCAAAAACATGTTACTCAACTAAACAGCATTTATTAATACTATCTATATAATATCTACATAGTTTTCAATAAAAATTACTAAATTTTTATTTTGAGGCAATTAAATCCGTTTGCAAAATTGTATTCGCGATGTAGACTAAATTATATGAATTTTGTAGTTTTCAGTAAATTATCGTGATAAATTTTAATTATTTTACTATCGGTACATTGAAAATTTCTATTGTATAAATACAAATACAAATACAAATACAACGCCACAACAGGCAAAATGCCCCACGAAGTGGCTGATAAAAAGATGCCCATAAAAATATGGTTGTCATATGTTTCAAAAATACAGCAACCCAATTAAAAATGCAATTAACACAAATTACAAACAATATATACACATGATAAAATATTATACAATGCCCATAAAGAATACTTATGGTTGTCTTATTCTAAGAATGGATAGAGCTTCTCGATTTACCCCAACATGTTTATCGTATTTCTTTTTAAACGTGTCAATTGTGTTACAATTTACTACCTCCGGGGGTAAGCTATTCCATTTATTAACAACCCTATTGGAGAAAAATTCCCTGCGACACCATAACCTTGCATTGTCGATACTGGTGTCCCCTTGTAAAAGCAGTCGATTGGCGGTGTACTAAAAGTTCATGGTCCATCCTATCCATCCCATTGAAAATTTTGAACACTTCGATCATATCTCCTCGACACCTGCGTTCATCCAATGTAAACATATTCAAAAAATGAAGTCTTTCTTCATAACTCAAGCCCTGTGTGCCAATAAGGACACGCGTAGCTCTTCTCTGCACCCCTTCAACCAAGTCTATGTCCTTCTGTAGGTATGGTCTCCAAAACCTTACAGCATACTCCAGTCCAGGACGAACTAAGCCTCGAAAAAGCGGAAGAATGACTTTAGGAGAACGCGAAGAGACCTTTTTGAAAATGAGACCAATCATTCTATTCGATTTTTTGACAACCGCTGAACAATGTTCAGAAAACTTAAGTCGCTCGTCAATGAGAATTCCCAAATCGGTGACTCTAGTTGCATCCGGGATAGTGACCCCATTCAACTCGTAAGAGAACCGTGGGTTGTTCGAACCAAAATGAGCGACCATGCACTTATCTACGCTAAACGTCATGCTCCATTCATTTGCCCATGCTGCAATCTTGTTTAAGTTGGTCTGGAGCAACTCCCTATCGCTTTCATTTCCGATTACCCCCATTAGCTTCACATCATCTGCGAATTTGCTAGTAATTCCATCGATACCCTGATCGAGTTTGTCGATAAAAAGTGAAAAAAGTATGGGGCCAAGGACACTTCCCTGAGGCACTCCACTTGTGACGTCTGTCCAACCAGAGAATTCCCCGTTCACCATAACTCGTTGCGACCTATCTCTTAACCACGATTCTATCCAATTCAGCAAGTTGCCCCCTATTCCAATCTCGTGCCCCCTATTCCAATCTCGTGAAAACGAACAAGTTAGGAAGAACTTGGAAATTTACTTGAAACTTTTTACTTTCCAATCTTCAGTAAAGATGTTTCTAACTAGGTGCTGCAGATTCGATTGGTGGACATTAGAAAATGAGCAAAGTACTTTTCAGTGTAGCGGATACAGTTGGGGCTTGGGCATTTTGCTGCTCAGTGGGAAGAATAGTAGGCCTATAGTAGTCATGTGGAGTAGCCCTATTTATAAGTTTTTTTTTGCTGAATCGAAAATTTTTATATTTTACGGCTCGTTGTCGCCGCACCATACCCATTTTTTCCTGTTCAGCTCTTTCTAGGCAGGGTCAGGCTCTGCCGTTGAGAAAAATAATTTTATGGTTGTCTATATATATATATACAATACCTGTAACTTTGGTTATTGACTTGAGGTATTTGATATTTAAATCAAAATCCCCTAAATTTATATTTATATATAGGTTCTGTCACCAGTTCCGTGTTAACGCATGTTCCCACCCGGGCACGGCCGGGGCCCTCAAGAGAAGAGGGCCATACAAAAAATGAGAACTGGTTGAAATTTTCGAGAATTTTCCAGGCAGGGCTTCAGAAAAATCCCTTGTCCGGGGGACCCATGATGCTCTTAAGACAGCCCTGTCTGTCGCTCTTCTTTTAAGAAAGTAAATACCAAACGTGTAGTGTATATGGAACTTCATTGAAATATATTTCATACATCTCTTGCTCACAGAATAAGAATTTGACTTTCTTTATTCATTGAAATTACTTTCGCGCGAGCAATGGCTCTG
Source organism: Pholcus phalangioides (assembly GCF_987345545.1). NCBI lineage: Eukaryota > Metazoa > Arthropoda > Arachnida > Araneae > Pholcidae > Pholcus > Pholcus phalangioides. The sequence goes on from NW_028301597.1 coordinate 30,291,947, forward strand.
ATGTTATAAATGCTTCAAACAACAAACTTTTATTAACGCTAAAATATGCTAATTAGCTATGTGACGCAAGTATGAGCATTACGACAAATTTTTCAGTGCTTCAGTCGAATTTTTTTTTATCATTTTCCGACACTCTTTCCAACAAAGTTTCAGTGATAGTCAATCTGTAAATTTTCATTCAGGTATTTACTAGAAATATTTTCGAACCAGACATCACCAACCATACGAAAATTATTTTTCAACTAGTAATATACATACAGGGTGGTTAAAAATGAGCTGACACTACTCAGACGCATGTAATGCCCATTCTGATGAAGGTATTTTGATGAAACTTAACATATTGAATATATGGACCATGGGGGGGGGGGAAAAGAAAGATCCAATAAGAAAAGTTCAATTTTGACCACCAGGTGAAAAAGTGGTACTTTTTTATAGGATTTATCTTTTCCCCATGGTCCAGATAACGTATATACCAAGTTTCAATGAAATATACGTCCATCACAACCGGCACAGGGCAGATCGGAGTAGTGTCAGTATAATTGAACTGACACTACCCAGTTTAATTATACATACTGACACTACTCCGACCTATGTAGCGCCCGTTATGGTGGACATATTTCATTGAAACTTGGTATATACGCTATATGGTCTATGGGGAGAAGAGAAAAATTCTATAAAAAAAAACTCCACTTTTTCACCTGGTGGTCAAAAATTGAACTTATTTTATTGAATATCTTTCATTTCCCCATGGTCCGTATATCTTTGTTTCCAAGTTTCATCAAAATACCTTTATCAGAATGGGCTCTACATACGCCTAAGGGCCGTATTCACCGACATGGTTTAAACCTGTAAGTTACAATTTTTGGATAAGAGATATACCAACATAGATTGGTTAAAATCCTGAATTTAACCAATCCGTGTCAATCTCTTACCCAAAAATTGTAACTACAGGTTTAAACCATGTCGGTGAATACGGCCCTAAAAAACGTATTGAAATTTAGAAAATATATACAGTCGATGCTCGTTTTTACGACTCCGCGTTATAACGACTGGTCGGATATAATGTTTCTTAAAAATTATAAATGTTTTCTTTTCCATATATCGACCACCTGATATAATCTCCGTTTTCGACAGAACGAAGGGGGTCGTTATAACGAGCGTCGATTGCATATGCAAGTCATTGTATATGGAAATAATAGATGCTGTTAGCATATTTTTAATTGGAAACATCCACGCAGCAATTTAATTAATGAGAAGGGATGTTTTGAATAGTTACAATGGCCAATTAAAGATAAAATATAGTGTGCCCTTATTTTACTGCTATCTATAAACTGATTCAGTGAAGGTTTTTGAGCCTGTGACTTCCAGTTGCATCCATCCTTCGCAAAGGTTCGAAATCGAATAAATGATTGGAACTTGCGTGTTTTGTTTTTTTTACCATGTATTTGTCATGCATATTCAAATATGCACCAGGTCGTAGAAGGTTAAGTATAGGGTGGTAATAAATAAACTGACAGTAACCCACTTAGGGCCGTATTCACCGACATGGTTTAAACCTGTAGTTACAATTTTTTGATAAGAGATCGACACGGATTGGTTAAATTCATGGTTTTAACCAATCTATGTTGATCTCTTATCCAAAAATTGTAACTACAGGTTTAAACTATGTCGGTGAATACGGCCCTTATGGAGTTGAACCATAGAGGGTTAATACTAGAATGGGATTAATAATTTTTTCCGATTTTGTTTACAAAGTACCTTTTAATACACATTCTTTATATAAAATTTAAAAAAAAATGCATAACAACATGAAATTACCATGTCGTGATCACACATGAATCCTCTTCTTGCAATAATTTTTCCCATAAGAAGAGCATGAAATATTCCAGGATAAATCATCCATGTTAACTAATGAATTTTTAAGAGAGTTAGGAATCACACGTTTCCTGTTTTTTTTTACCCTCACTTACTACAGAGGAAGGTGGAGATCTAGAATTTTTATGGAGCATATAATTCCCAGTAAGAAATGGGATGTACGTCGTCATTGACGCTTCAAGACGCTTACTTGAAGTGGTTGAAAGACGAAGGATCTTCGGTGCAAGTTTTTGGCAATTGAAGCTTATAGAAATTACATGTCTACACACACACACACATTCACCGAAGTGAAACTGACTTCGGTCTCTGGTAATTGGTAGTTCAAAACCTGTAATTTATCCTTCCCTCCTTGGAAGAAGACGAGCAACATCTACTTAATCAAAGCCTGTAAAAAATAAGACAAAAATAAATAAATAAATAAAACGCGTTTAACTGCTTTTATTCACACTTCCGGCAAAAATTGCTGCAATTTTTTGCTTTGAAATAAAAAATTATGTACTTAAAAAAACAAAAAACAGCAAAAAAAAAACAATGCAATGGCAGTAAAGGTTTATTTATTTATTTATTGTACAGTGTAATCAATGGTCAAGCGCAGTGTTATATGAAAATTTTTTTATGACGGGTAATTTCACGGCTCTTCCAAATTTTGAGGGGTATTTTTTGAAAATGAGGGGTAATTTTTTAACGGTGAAAAATAACTAAAATTTGAATTGAAACACCGCGCGCACGTGTGTGTGTGTGAAAACCATATGAAACATCAAGATATTCGTAGCCTATATAGAATTCATGATGCATAAATGAAAACATGTCAACTTTCAAACTTTGAAAAATATTTAATCGAAACACTTATATTAAATATTGATTTGATACGGGCGCGGTAGCCCAGGTCGGTAAGATACTCGCCTAAAGTACCAAAGGATGTTTAGAGATGTCGCGAGTTTGATACCCGATTCGTCCTTGTCAAAAAACGTTCCTGACACAGGGGTACAACAAAAATGGTGACATGACCGCAGAAAAAATTGCTACCGCAGGGAGTCTCCCCATCGAGGGGTTAGTGCACCAACCTCTCGATGAGCATAAAAAATAAGCCTGCCGTTCGGAACTGGCAATAAATTGTAGGTCCCGGTCTAATTAGCACTCGTGTGCAGAAAATGACCGTGGTGCGACAAAAATGATCAAATGATTTGATACAAATATATAAAAAAAATTGAGGTAACAAGAGCGAACTTAATCATGCTTATATATATTTATATGTAATGTTTCAAATGAGTTTTTGCTGCCACCACTTCGCATTAAATTGGAGCTGATCAGAGGTGTACGCAGTGGGAGGTAATGAAGGGCTTATGCCCCTCCCAAGATGGAACAAAAAATAATATTTTTGTAACAAATGAAATAATGGAAGACTAAATACGAGAGGTTGATAAAAAAAAATACTTGCCATCAGCTATTTTATTTTCTTATTAATTATTGTTTTTGGGCTGCGTTGGGAGTTTGCTTATAATTCTGAGCATTTTTGAGAAATTCGAAATGAATGCACCTAAAATAATCAGTTTGTTTTAGTGAAATCTGATGAATCTACGGCATACATGCTCAACCAAACGTGGCCCTTGGAGTCATATGTTGTGAACCTGCGATCTCAAACCTAATTTTGTAAAAAATGAAATAAGCGACGCATTTATACAGATTACTCAAGTGACTAGCAGTGCAATTCCACATCACATTTATAGATCCCTCTACCTGGGGGCACCTTAACAGACCACTAAAGTGTGAACTGCGGCTAAATTACAGTTCACTCAAGTGACCACTTCACAGATTCACACTCACTCACTGATTCACATATCACTAGTGGCCCGTAGTGCAGTTCCATATCACTTAAGTGGTCCGCAACACATTCTCATTTCAATTAAGTGACCCGCAGCACATTCACAGTGTCGGTTGCAATTGCAGGCGTCCTTCGCTTTACGTGATTAATTAGTTTCCCCGAAATGATCGTTTAAGGCCGGGATTACGCTATAAAGTTTTTTCATAAAACTTGAAAAATTCAACCGATATATAAGGGGGCCATTCAAGTATTACATAAGCAGATTTTCAGCCATTTTTGACCCCCCCCCCCCCCCCGTCAGAAAAATTTCGTCAGCAACTTAGAATATTTCATATCTTCAAAAAGGGGTGGTTGATGACGTAAGCAACCTTCCAATCCCCCCCCCCCCGTCATCAAAAGTCAGCAAATCCTAAACCTCCCTCTTCCCCTCGATACTGACGTAATACTTGAATGACCCCCCAAGCGTATCGGTTCGAGTTACATTCGAGTGAATATAACCGATGAGCTTATTAGTTGCTTTTTTTTTTCAAGTTTTGTGAAAGATTTTTTTGTCAAACGTTTGTAGTGTAATCCCGGTCCAAGAGGAAATCGCGTAAAGTGAGTTAACATGGATAAGATACGGTGGGGGTTTTCTACCGAAGCATAAGAAAAAAATAAACCCTACTTCCAGCAGCAAAATAATGTTTTCCGAAAATGAATTAATTATTCAAAATTATAAAATAAATCTCAAATTAAGGCTACATGAATGAATCTAATTATACCTTTTACTTCTGTCTTTATTACTTCTGATTAATTTCAGTGTAAATGTGAATGTTTTCTTTTTCCCTAATAGCCTGATATGAGATAGCGGCTGATAACTTTTTAATGAAAGCAGTCGAGATTCATCTGACAAAAAGCGTTCTTAGTCTCTTTATAAAACCTTTTAGGTGCGAATCTAGAGAATTCCCTCGTAAATACGACAATTCTAGATATATTAGGATCGTTCTCTTCGATTGAAATTCTGATTGCATTGTCAATGTGTTACCAAAAGATGCTTATCAGTGAGATCTGGATTCGAGCGTTCCTTCTACATTTGTCTCATCCGCATCCACAAATCCAACGGATTTTGTCATTTTAATTACAGGGGTTGGACAAAATAATATGAACACCTGCGAAATGAGACAAAATCTTTATTAATAGGCCGTCATTACCGTCGACACGGTACTTCTCCCGACACCGACAAGGGTGGCCGTTTTCGTTATTGTGGCCCCCGGCAAGACGGGCTCCAACAATCATGCCTCTTTCGAAATCTGTGAGGAAAGCCATAACGAAGTTTTAACGCCCCAATATACTATTTCGCGTCCGAACGTTATCACTGCTACGACTAGACTGATGTGTGCACATTCTCGCCCGCTAGGTGGCACTCTTCCACACTAGAGGACGGGAGTATACGACAGGTTCCCTCGAGTGTTGTCTCATTTCACAACAGGAGTTCGTATTATTTTGTCCAACCCCTGTATGTCTTATACCTCTAATTTGCCAAATCATTCCTTAAAATCAAACTAGACCAAAGTTTGAGTTTCGCGTAAAGATAAAACGTAAGAAGGACTGATACAGGCATGGCACCCATATCCTGTAGCGGGCCCCTCGGTCAGACTTTTAACGGGTCCCTTCTGTAGTTAATTTATAGCATGAAAAAGTAAAAAAATGATGATAACCGTCCCGGGCCCCAGGGCTAGAAACCTATCAAACCCCCCCCCCCCCCCCCATGGATACAGGATATCTGTATGAAGATTTCTGACAATAATGAATAAAGTGATGGAAAATCTTATAAAACCAGGAATGGGAGAGAAAGATTGACGAAGAAAATGATCGAATCAAATAACTCGAAAATTTATCTGTAATAATAAGTTCATTTCATAAAGGTGTATTGCTAAGAGAAGAAAACTCTTCAGATTGTACCGCAAAATCAAACTGTTAATTCTATGAAAGATTCAATGTGATTCGAGCTGGTTTCACTGACTAAAATGCAGAATAGGCATACATAATGTGTTAAAAAAAACTGCAAAAAAATACCAAAAATTGTTTAGCAAAATTCGAATATTTATTGAAAAGATTTGGTTCAATATTTAACAGCTTTTCATTTTTAAGCAAACATGATGAACTCTTCCAACATCTTAGGCCCAACAAATTGTCTTGTGTATCGAACAGTGTATTTTGTACTCGCAGTCATCTTCAAGTTTTACCCGTGAGCACCATGGTGCTTCCCGAAACACTGAAAGTATGCTTACTCATGTGCTAGTGCGAACTTGCGTGTGATAAACTCTTCATTAAAGTTCCGTGTAAGAATTTCATTCAAGGATTACAATTAATGTCGATTTCAAGCACACGCATGCCAAAATTGCCGTAAGGCAATTGCCTCTTCGTTTGATGATGGAGACGACAGTGCTCGCGACTCAAGAAAGGTTGCAAACCCACACCCTGTTGTAATGTGCCACTACTACTACTAAACCATACATGTACCTCGTCCATATTCCTCTGCGGAACTTCTAACAAATTGGTACATGTTGGAATATTCGTGTCCGTGTTGTGAACCTAGCTGAAGCTTGTTTCTGTGTAATGCTTGTTATAGTGCTGCCACATAGTTTTCGAACTATGAGTGAAGTTTAATGTTCGAAGAAAACCGTTGTAGGCTCCTTGTAATGTGCCATACAATATAGAAAAATACGAAAAGTAAACATTATATAGTGTATCCCACTTATAACGTCCCCGCTCAGACGATTTTTCCCGTTTAGTAAGTTATTTTCGTGGTCTCCCATTACTTACTAATACTCATCAAGATTTCCCGTTTGAAGTGTTTCCTGCTTACAGCGGCTTCCCGTTGTAAGCGGGAAGCTACGACTCCGTATTCGAATACATATATAAATTATATTGTGATAATTTATATCATAAATAATTTTTGTCATGCATACATATTGCTATCATATATTTGTCAAACGTATACGTTTCGTTAAGGGAATTATAAAATTTTACTCATCGCGTCTTGTAGAAGCTCCCCACTTCCAGCTATTCTCGATTTTTCAGCAATTT